>NW_022195438.1:0-1126 GCF_008641045.1 Pistacia vera | reverse complement strand
TGATGATCCGGTTCAGAATATCCGACTTCATATGACTTATTCTTTCGGCTGCTCATTTCAATCCAGCTTATGCCCAAACGTACCAGAACCAGAGACGTACAAGCCTGATTGATTCAGCACTTGTTTCAAGCTTAACGTTGGTGGCGGAGATAGTTCAGCAGTAGTACAAGACGATGGACGCACCAGCACCATTCCGTTGCAACAAGACATCTTGAAGTTTGTGAACAAGATAAAGAAGTTGGGACAACACCGACAAGTACTAAACCATTCGATGTAGATTTTGTATAGAGGAAGATTTCGAATGCAACACTAGGAGCAGAACAACTAACGTGGCCCATTGTTCAGAAGATTGCAAGAAGGATATGGAACCATACATCATCAAGAATGATACAGTAAGTTGGTGATTAAGCGTCAAGCATCATTTGGGAAATGTTAGTCCAAGTTAGGCGGATTTCTTTCAAGAGTTCAAGATGGAGTGTTTTCTACCCAAAACATGGGACCGATATGGAGTTCGCACAGTGAGATGTTTCCGCCAAGATTTCGAAGTCAAGTTAATCTGATTCATCCATTATGGTTTGGAGGATGAGCTAAAGATCATGAAGATGTACTATTGTGACTTAGCCATTAATCTCAGAGTAACCCAAACTATAAAGCTTAAGAGCTATGAGGAGTTGGTGGAGGATCACATGAATTCTATAGAAGCCGTTTTTACTGAAGAAGTTTACCAAGTCATGCAGATTATTTAACTATCAACCTATTCAGATAGAAGGTCAGTTTCAAGTAATGAATCAAGAAAGTCGATGGAGATAATTTTTGTTGGACGTTTCATCAGATCAAGACCGAGGACCCTGAGTTGTTTTGGTTTTGGCTAGCAAGGAGAGTAAGGTGATGATTGTTCAAGTATATAAAATCCTCGATCGCTTACGTCATTCGCGCTTCGGTGGTGCCAGTAATGAGTACAGAGGTTATCCTACCATGGCCCATGAAGTTACCCGATCTTTTTACCTATACCTAGGGTACCGCTTGTTAAACTTGTTCGCTTTCCTTACCATTAGTCACTAACTAAGTGTTTGGCTATTTGGGTAGAGCCTACACTTTATAGTTGCCTGGACCGTCAAAACCTCTG
>NW_022195437.1:0-1014 GCF_008641045.1 Pistacia vera | reverse complement strand
TGGGATTTGAAAAAAGAACCGGGAAATGATATGGAACGGCCGAGTTTATTTATACACGTGTATCACCGACTTATGTTTTGTACGAATTTTTTTTTTTTTTAAAAACTACCTTCCACTATGTTATTTATTTTAAAAAATACATTTCATATAAATAAAGAGTATCTCACTAATTTTTAAATATAAAAAATAAAATTTTTATTCAAATTCAATAAACTTTTTTAATTTAATAAAAATACTCTTTTTTTAAAGAAAAATAATTAATAAGAGAAATAATTAATAAATAAATAACATAAAAATTTATATTTTATTAATTAAAATTAAGATAGATATTGAAATTTGACTCTCG
This sequence comes from Pistacia vera, assembly GCF_008641045.1. Classification (NCBI taxonomy): domain Eukaryota; kingdom Viridiplantae; phylum Streptophyta; class Magnoliopsida; order Sapindales; family Anacardiaceae; genus Pistacia; species Pistacia vera. The sequence continues at coordinate 668 of NW_022195437.1, read as the reverse complement.
AAATGTGGAGAGTTAAACTCACTCTTTAATTTATATTTAAATGATAGAGAGTCGATTGTACTCTTATTTTTATAGATAGACTCTTTATAATAAAGGATTTAGCTCATATAAAGAGTTATTTGAAGATGCTCTAATGTTTTCACTCAGTGACAAAAAAAGGTCATAAACTTAAAATTATTCAAATTTAAGTACATTATTCAGCATCTCTAATAGTGCTCTTTATTTTTAAAAGCATCTTTTATACAAATAAAGAGTATTTTTATTAATTTTTAAGTATAAAGAACAAATTTTTTATTTAAATGCAATGGATTCTTTAAAATTTAATGAAGATGCTTTTTATTTTCAAGAAAGAGACTGAAGAGAGAATTAACAAATAAAATATATAGAAACTTGTAATTTATTAATTAAAATTATAATGGAGAGTGAAATTTGACTTTCCAGATGTGAAAAGCAAATTCACTCTTTAATTTATATTCAAAAAATAGAGAGTCTGTTGGACTCTTATTTTTATAGATAAACTATTTATAATAAAAAGTTTAGATTATATAAAGAGTCCATTGGAGATGCTCTTGTACTTCAAATTTAACAGAAAATATGGATAAATCAGTTATTGCATATTGAATAATTTAAAAGTACAAAGACTTCAACTTGATGAGTGGTGTTTATGT
>NW_022195436.1:0-1791 GCF_008641045.1 Pistacia vera | reverse complement strand
GAGACTATTCTATTACATCACCCAACCAATAACAACTATCACATGAGAATTAGTACAAATTAATCATCATATTAAGTAGAATCATGCTAAGGGGGCGTTTGGCTGGGGGTTATCTGGTATTATTAGGGTTAAGTCATCTTACATTACTTTATTATCATGTTTGGCTGTCAAGTAATATAAGATACCGGTAATTTTCAAATACCAATAGTAGTTACTATTGGTAATATTGGAAGTAATCTGATTACCTTCATTTTCTTACGTATTCTAAGATTACTAAATCTTTTTTTGTTACAATTATATCCCTTACTAATAAAATTTTAGGACAATAATGCCCTTATTTTTAAATTTATTTATTTGAATATAGCTTTCACTATTTCATCCCAATTAATTAACTTTTTGGACAAAATTATCCTTGAATTCAAAACAAACTGCAACCCACCCAAGCCACCACCCCTACCCACCTGCCACCGCCTGTCGCAGGCAACCACTGTCGCGGCCACCGGAACGGCGCATGGAAGGCCAAAAAGGCCGGCGTGCATCGATATGGCCATTTCCAGCCAGATCTCTGGCCGAAAATGGCCATACGACGCACAGAGGCCATTTCTTGCCTTTTGTGCGCCGTTAGGTTGTCGGTTATCGACGACCTGCAGTGGTTGCCGACGGCCGACAGTGGCTGGGTTGGTGGGGGTACTTTGTTGATTTTCTAAACTTTTATTATGAGGTTATTTTTGCTAAGTTTTTAAATACAGGGGGCTTATAATAATCAATATTAAAAAATAATATAACAATAATATTTAATTAGAGGACAATTCAGTAATTTAAATAACATACCCGCCAATTTATTCCTCCCAACCAAACATATTAATATAACATACTTACCAATTAACCAAAATACATTTTCCTAAAGATTTACGGTAATCTTCAAGGTAATTTAACTTTTCAGAAATCCAACATTCCCTGAACCAAACACCCCCTAAAGGTAAAGGACAGGGGGTACTTTTGCCCCTCCAATGTATTTTTTAGGTTTTCAAGAAAAAGAAAAACGGGTTTTTCGAAGTTATATATAAGAAAGCTATGTGCAATGAAAAATATAGGCACGACTAAAGTGGTTCATATATCCCCTATCATTAGCTAAAAGGGCCTGAGATTCTATTTATTATGTTTGAGTTTCTATAACTAAATAGACGTGTTTTTGGTTAAAATAAAAAAACATTCATGCGTGAACACAAACACACTCGTATATTGTAAGTCCCAACTTATCTAAATCTTTCTGTCTTAGAATTTTGAAATTAATATTATTAGGGTCTTGGGGATTTGGTTTGTATTATGCATGTGAAGAGAAAGCTTGGAAAGAATGTGCAAGGTAAGGCTTGAACATGTGATTGGGCAGTGAAAGGCAATCACAAAGTGTTTGATGAAACGTGCAAGCCAACACCATCGCATGAGTTAGCTCGTGTTGAATGTGTTACTTTGCTTAGACGCTTGTGGAACTACCATTTTGTCCGTACTCAAATTACTTGCTTGAGTGTGGCTTCTAGTTATCACTAATTTAAGAAATATACGTTTCTAAAATATCCAACATTCCTAATACTAATTAAGATTTGCTTAATTGCATGATTCTTTTGGGGTTTGATTAAGTAACAAAAGTTCTCTTATTGTTAAATTTTAGATGTTAAAATAAACGATGGGACATGAAAACGTTTAGGTAAATATTTATCAATTCATAATGATAAACGGGTTTGGTTAGAACTCATTCCCAAAAGTTACCTCAAGGGATGAGAGAACTAAATA
>NW_022195435.1:0-1875 GCF_008641045.1 Pistacia vera | reverse complement strand
ATATTTTCCGCTTTGGCTTGTATGAAATTTCTTTTGAGTTTCACGTAAATAAATATCCTTCACTCAAAATGAGTTTGCTTAATTATATGTAGGGTCCAAATATTATTATTAGAACCTTAGACTTATTCACTAATAATATAGGAAGTGACACTTAATGGTGTTGAATTTTTTGCTATCGGATTTTATTACTGTGGCAAAGATTTGAATCTCCATATTTGCATTCAGATTAGTACATGGTAGACACATATCGTTTTACCAGTTGTAATTAGATGATTAATTGTTGGAATGTGAATAATTTTTGGTAATTGATGAAGAAAAGGCAAGCAATAAGAAAAAAGAATTAAGTTTTAGGTAAATTTCTATTTTATGAATTTGTAATTGAGAATATTTTTTCCTTTACTTTGAGTTGTATTGGGAAATGAGAATTGGTTTAAAATTTTATTTAGAGTTAAAATAGGAGAATGAATTAAATTAGAGGAGTTCTATTAGGATTAGAAATATGAATCTTAGTGGAAAATGAATGTCTTATTCTACCTATAAATAAAGGGGTTAGAAATTAGAACCAATTTAAAGTTATGAGAGAGAGAAGTAAAGAAAACGAGAATGTGAGGATACAAGAAGGGTATTAAACACTATAGGAATATGATGTCCGCTTATGTAAAGGGACTAGGTTGATGGTGTGATGAACACTTATATCGTACTCATAAAATTATCGTGGATCTCTCTCATTTGTGGATGTAGGCGAGTTATGCTGAACAACGTAAAATATTGTGTCTTCGTGTGATTGATATTCTTTACATATCATTGTTGTTCTTTATTTTATTTTTTACACCAATTTTTAACATGGTAGCAGAGCAAATTCTGATTTCTAACATTAATGATAAACAATAAAATCTTAAACAAGTGGAATGCATCACATCATCTCTATAAATACATATATCCATTAAACACTTGTTATCTAGATGTTAGACAGACATACAAATGTCATAGCTAGCATAACTTTCCTATGCAAGTTTTCTCTCTGCAACTGCAAGCGGCTGGCTTTATTTTGGTTTTATCTGGGCGACTGGTTGGTTTTTGAGCACCGTTTACTATTAGTTACACGAGTCTTGTCAGTTCTTTGACAATTATTGATAAGTGTAACATATTTCCTTGCCGTAATGCATATTATCTAGTGGAGTTCGTCAAAAGCATAGAGAGAGATGTTCTTATTTTGTCTTTGACGAAATGAGTTAGCGTAAAAATAAGGTTAGTACGATTATGCCTTTAGGGCTGATAAACAAGTCTCAATCACATAAACTTAATTCATAAAGTTTGAAGGAAAATCTGAAAATTATTCGATATCTTAAAGAAAAGAATAATATGTTTATATAGGATGGTGCTAGTCAATTTTAATAAGACTCCTAATTAACAAGAAAATAAAATCCAAATTAATAAAAAAAGAGATCCTAATTGTTGACTAATTATAAAATAAAAAAAATGTGCAGAAAACTGAAACAGCCCCAAAACATTGAAACAATGGATTTTGGGCCTGAAAACGATCATATATCTTATGTACCCCGTAACTCCTCTCAGATAAAAAAAGTGTGACTGTTTTAAGTTGGTATGCCCGCGTTTGGGCATCTGACGTGCAGTGTCTTCTAAAATTCATCTACTAGACGTTCTACGTCAGTCTTACTATAGAAAACTTGTGTCTTATCTCTTGCCAAAAGATTGAGGGATCTGTAACCTTTTTGCTGTATATAGTGGTGGATGATTTTGTGGAAAGTAGTGGACTAGGCGCACAGGAGAATCGGAGATTGATTATCCATGGAAATAGTTTGCGTGTCGGTCTCACTGAGAATTATAGTTGCCAATTTGGAACTCTTGTTCCAC
>NW_022195434.1:814190-988881 GCF_008641045.1 Pistacia vera | reverse complement strand
CCTCTACGGTTCGATCCTACACTTGGATCGGTAGCAAACACATTCAGAGACAACATTGGTGGAGCCTCCAACGTGGGTATGGTTTCTCAAACCTTTGGATTTATTTTCTGCAGATTCTTATATTATGCATAAACTGTAAAATCTGTGCCTTGATTTTGGGTTCTAAGGAACGATCCGTGGTTGTAAATTTTTGTTTTTCGCTGCGCAACCGGGTCGTTTCCTAACATATATCGCCGTGACGAGCATTGATTTATCAATCAACGCGTACGACGAAACAACGATCGCTGCAGCGATGGGTTATATCTCCACGGTGAGTATGCACTGATCTATAACAAATTAGTTCAACCAGCCACATAAAAATATGCCAAACGGATTTTGCAATCAATTTCATGATGTGATCTCAACAAAAATCCAATTCCCAAATTACCAATCTTGCAGATCATCAACAAATTAATTAATCAAGTATATTGAATTAATTGATTTCCCAAAACATGCTCTTAAAGCAAAATTTATACAAATTTAACAAATCAACATGTTATCAATCAAATACATGTTATCAAATAAACATTATACTATAAATCCGGCACCCTAGGCTCTGATACCATTGTTAGGAAATGATCTAACCCATGGTAGCGGAAAACAAAAATTAAACAGCGATCGATTCCATTCTAAGCCAAGATCAGGATACAGATATTACAGATAATATGTTAAATCAAATATTCTGCAATAATATGAATGATCAGAGTAAAGATTAGAGTTCATACGCACGTTTGGAGGCTCCTTCAACCTTGTCTTTGACTGGGTTCGCTACCAATTCAAAACAGAATCGGACCAGTGGTAGTCCACACGAAGATAACCCGAAGAGCTAAAGAGGGATTTGCTAGATCCTCTTTAGCCTCAAGAATCAAGAACAAGAGTCAAATGAATTTGATTCATACAAAGTAAAGTGGCATGGGGTAGACGGTGGGTTGGAGCTCTTTCAATGAAAATGATATAAAATGATTTAAATGAAAAGTGTTACTTAATTCATAGAACACATGCACTTATATAGTGCATGTGAAACCCTATTCCACTTAGGAGTAGGCTTAGGCATCAACCCAAATAGCCCCTATGTCCAAACAACCCCATTTAGATATTTTTATTTTAATTATTATTACTTCAATTAAATTCAATTAATATATATAAAATAAATTAACATTTAACAATAACAATAATTCATTTAAATACATGCATACACATATTTAAATATAATTTCACTTATTTAATTTTAATATTAAATTAAAAAAAGGCAATAACCTCAGCAAATTTAATTGCACTGTGAGATTACCAAAATACCCTTTCGCCTAAACAGACAAAAACGCCCTTTACACAAACTAATTCTTAAATTATCTTCTATGTGTGTGACCCATAGGCTCCTCATCATACTAGCAGTGTGTAGTTGTAACGGCCACATCATGGTACGTAGCTTTACTTACGCCCTTTTACCCTTAGATGATTTTTGTTAAAGTTATTTTGAAAAAAGTGTGAAGAAAATGCCTTAAATTTTCATTAGGGGTAAAATGGTCTTTTCACTCATACTTAGTTGAAAAAGTGGGGAGTGAAAAGAGATAGAATAATATGGAGAAGTTAATAAAAATAAGGGCATTTTGGTAATTGAATAAGGGACATAGATGAAATTTCATAGAAAGTGCAAGGGCAAAATGGGAAACTATAAATAATAATATGTTATATCAAGAATTGAAGAATGAAACCCTAGCCATTCTTCATCCATTTTCACGCCACCTTTACCTTCAAATCCTCTCAATTTGTTCAAGGGAAATTCATAGATTTTGGGTACTTTTGTAATACCCACATGGAGGTAGGTAAGTTAATTTATTTTCTTATACCTTTAGTTGATTATGTTGCTAAAGTTAATTTGAGAAAATGTGAAGAAAATGCCTTAAACTTGCATTAACGGTAAAATGGTCTTTTCAATCAAAATTAGTTGAAATTGTGGGGAGTGAAAAGAGATAGAATTTCATGGAGAATGCAATAAAAATGAAGGCATTATGGTAATTGACTAAGGGACATAGATGGAATTTTAAAGAAACTGCGAGGGCAAAATGGGAAACTAAATATAATTTTTATGTTATATCAAATTGAAGAGTGAAACCCTAGCCACTCTTACCCATTTGCACGCCACTTTCACCTCCATATTCTCTCAAATTCTTCAATTCTTCTTCAAAGGAAACTCATAGGTTTTGGGTGTTTTTGAGTGGATTTTCAATCTTAAGCTTCTATAGGTAAGATCCTTGCACTAAGAAGTGAATTTTAGTTTTTAAAGTGTCAATTTTGATGGTTTATGCTCACAGAATTTAAGAGGAAGAGAGTTTGATCAAAGGAGATTCTTAAAGGGTTGAATTTGCTCATATCAAACGTAAGTAAATCCTACCCTAAGCATGATTTAAGTTATGTTGTGTAGAGAACTTTCTTTATGCATATATATGTGTTATATGTATAATTGTTGATGGATTTGGTGTTGAATAATGATTAGAACCTATCCATGAGAAGTTGTGTTGGTGTAGTTGTTATTTGATGAATGTTTGGATGAGATTTGGAAGAATTGAAGTGAAAATTTTGAAGTGTGTATTTTGGGCAGATTGGGAGTAATATGGAGGAGTTTATTCCAAATTTTGGTGGCCTAAATAGAGACAGAAGTGTAGCAAATTAGTGTTGATTTGGCACATGAATTGTTTGATGAAATGCCAAGAGAAGTGCATGTAGAGAATGATTATGTGTTACTTTAGGATGTGTTAAGATGGTAGAGAATGACATGTTTGCATTCCATAATGCATAAGCCTTTAAATATGTGAATTTAGAACGAATATTAGATGCATAAACCATCTACATGCTAAATATTCAAAGAGCATGAAAATGCCCTAAAATATGTTAAGAGAAAATAAAAAGAAATGAGAATTAAAGATATAAATCGAATTTTTCTTAAAGAAATGTAAAAAAAGATAAAAAGAAGAGAGATTGTTGCAATGGGGAGTTGTGAGTGACATAGTCTCACATGCACGCCGCTTTTAGTGAGAGGCCTCAGAATTTAGAAAGAAGAAATGTACAGTCCGTTAGAAGTGTGTGTGGATGAGGACTGTACCCAGAATTAGAGAATTCACTCACACAACCAAGGCTCCAAATCCATGCCTCAACCGAGTCCGATCGGCAAGAATAGAAAGAAAGAATAGAAAGAATAGAAAGAAAGACTAGAAAAGAAAGAAAGAAAGAAAGAAAAAGAAAAAGAAAATAGAATAAGAAAAAAGAAAAGAAAATGCATAATTTATGCATTTGTGCATTTGCATCATGAATATTGATAAGTGCTTGAAAATACACTTATACTTAGTGGTTTATAGGTTTCATTTGTGGGAAATTAGGATTAATTCGCATGAATTAACTTAATTGTTTCATAAACGCACTTTTCGGGATCACGGGTATTTTTGTTGTGTTTTTAGGGAATAAGACTCAAAAATAATATTCGGATGACAGATGATGTTGGTGACAGAATTTGTGATGACTGGAAACAAACGGATCGAGAATCGGAGTTGAATCGAAGAAGTTATGGAAGTTGAAGTAAAGAGAAGATTCTAGATTACGTTCCAGCTTGAGCATGCCTTGGTATTTTGAGAATATCTTACGCTGTAGAACTTGGATTAAGACTAGTCTTAAACCTTTGGAAAGCTGATTCAAAGGGCTACATTTCACATGCTTAACACTTGTCCAAATTCCATTGTTCTCGAGTTCAAAAATCACAATCTCTGAAGAATAGTGGAATGATGCGGGAAGAAGACCTGTAGCTACTGTGCCATGGCACACTTTTTCCATTAGCTACTATGCCACAGCACAGTGCTACAGCACAGTCACGACAGCTGGGAACTTTTCTTCCATTTTTGACTAAGAAAATAGGGTTTTAAGAGTCCTAAACTAACTAGAATTAAGGAAAACAAAACCCTAACCCTTGTGAGATATAAATAGAAATCTTTTAGCATTATTTTGGGAGAATTCTTTAAGAGATAAAAAAAGAGAGAACAAAGATATTCAAGAACTGAAGAAAAAGGGAGATTAAAGAAGGCTTGGAGAAGAAGAATTGGAGGAGATCATCATCAACTTCATTAATCCGACCAAGTTTCACTAAGTTTTTCTTCTTCTTTGTTATTATTATTATTTGTTATGAATAATACAATGATGTTCTCATATTTATTCATGAAGAACTAATTCTTTTGTGATTGAGGGTGATTTCAAAACCCTAGACATGTCTTGTGATTAATAAAATTTGTATCCATTTATCTTTTGATCCCTCTTGGTTATGTGATTACTTCTCTATGAATAGGGTTTAGATAGATTGTCTTAATTATTTAAGTGTGCAATTAAATAGTTAGGATTAATTTATTAATGCCAATTTAGGTTGTTTAGTACGGAATTGCTTTATTAGCCTAAATAACTAGTGGTAAAGTGTATGCCCGCATACATGTGGGGTAATCACTCAAGATAACTAAACCGACCATATGAGTTTAGCCTTGATTCAGTAGGTCTCTCACAACGTAATGCTTTTATTACTTTGAATCTAGAGATCGTATCCTAGGTTATTTAATAAATAGGGAATTGGGTTATGACCGTGTCTAGTCCAATGACTCAGTAAGGAGAGATGGGACTTATCAACGTTTGGTATTTTCTAAACTGATGTGATCAAGAGGGTAGAAAGTTAAATAGTGCTTTTATTATATGCAATCCATGTCTAGTGGTGGCGAATAAACCTTCAGTCTCGTTTATTTCATTAATTTCTCTATCGTCATTAATTGCTTGATTTACATTGTTTGCTTTGAGTTCTTTTTAGTTTTTGTTGAGATTTTATAATTCGTGACAAACCCTGTTAGAAGTAGATAATTAATTAAGTTCACAAATCCTCTACGGGAAAGACCCTTACTTGCTCTTTGCTACTACACGACTTTGCATTAGAATTTAGTAAGGTAAAATTAGGTGTTGGATTTGCACGCATCAATTTTTGGTGCCGTGTCGCCGGGGATTTTGATTAACTTAATTATTTATCTACTTTTTGTTATTTTTTTTCAGTTTTAAATTTTTTTTAATTCTGATCACGAGGAGATGGCTACTAATATTGAGCAGCAATTGAGCACCTTGATTGCACTTGTGCAACAATTGGCATTTCGACAAGTTAAAACATGCGACATTTGCTCTAACGTTGGTCATCCTACCAACGTGTGCCCTACCTTTCAAGATTTTGCTATGGGAGGATTTCAAGGTCAACAAGGGCAGCGGTATGTCCGATTCACCAACAGCTACAATCAACTAGGATGGAGGGATCACCCCGACCTTAGTTACTTGGGAAACCACCAAGATGCTGCCCCTACCTATCCACTCGGTTTTCCGTACCCAAGAGTCTCACAACCATATCAAGCAAGGCCACAAAATGCTCCTCAATCTCAATGCATGTCTTTGGAGGACTTAGTAAATTCCGTAGCTATTAGCACTCTCCAATTCCAACAAGACACAAAGGCATCAAAATTGGAGGACTTGGTAAATTCCTTAGCCACTAGCACTCTTCAATTTTAGCAAGAGAATCTCAAGTTCGAACAAGATACGAAAATGTCAATCAAGAATTTGGAGAGCCAAGTTAGTCAATTGGTTACTACCATTGGAAGACTAGAGGCGCAAGAACCCGTGATCAATCCTAGGGAGAATGTTAGTGCTATAACAGTGAAAAGTGGGAAGCAACTTGAAGAAGCTCATATGAAACCAATCAACATTGACGAAACTAAAGATGAGCTGATTCAAGATGGAAAAAAACTGTCTAGTAATGAGGGAGATAGGGCGATTAACTCCAAAGAAGCTAAACAATCACTTAAGCAAATGTTTGAGCTCAAGAGTGAAGATCTGTTGGATGTTGCAATATGGGATTGTTGGGTGGTTGAGGAACCTAGATAGTCTAAAGAAGACATTGACATAGGAAAGGAAATAGAGCTTAATTTTCTTCCAAAGAAAAATCCAAGGTATGCTCTTTCTTATATTTCTCTTCCCTCATCTAAAGAGAAGCTTCTACCTTTCAATGTGCAGGAACCTACTTTGAAGCTTAGACCTCCTCCGGAACACTTTAAATACAAGGGAGAATATGGTTGAGAAAGTGATGACGTCGGGCTAAGGATGTTAAATCAAGCGCTATATGGGAGGCAACCCATTGATTTTTTTATTTTCTTTTCATTTTCTTTTCCCTTTTCATTTTTTTTTTTAGATGTCGTTTGGTTTGTGTTTTGTTACTCTAATTCCTATATTTGACTATTGATGTGTGTGGCCAATGATGTACACCATGAGTTTCTTTGTTTTGATAGAATTCGATACAGTTGATGGAACGAAACGATAGTGGTGATCGAACTTTCACGCGTCTTCACACTTCAATATTAAAAAGGGGGGTAACTTTTCTTTTCCTTCTCCTTTTCCTTTTGCTACATTGGGGACAATGTAGATATTAGGTTGGGGGTGAGGGAAGGTTCCTATTCCTATTTATTTTTGTTAAATTTATGAATTTGGGTGAATTTTTTTTTTTTTTTTTTTTTTGTTTTTGGCATGATTTTAGGATTAAATTGTTTTGTTTAGCTTTTCGGATTAACTTGTATGTCAATGATATGATTATAATTGTGAAACATGTGATGTTTAAAAGATGTTAAATGTTGCTTAGGTTTAAGGGTAATTTTGAATAATTAGTTTCATCTAGTTTGAGACTCTCATGCTATGTGGTATGTTTGGTTGGTTAGTCTTAAGGTTTGTGATGTTTGTTATGTATGAATTTTCATAGACATTTTGCGATCTCAACAAATTCTAGAACTCACTTGAAACTACTTGAGGCGAAATCATAGAATGACATTACTTAGATATGATTTAGGCTATCTTTTTGGATCGTTTGAGCCTTTCAAGCCAACCCTTTATTTAAATTATCGCTAGTTACCCCTTTGAGCCATTATTAAACACATTTAGCCTTGATTTTCTTTCAGTAACCTACATTAACCCACATTATTTTGAGCCAAAACACATTCCTACCCTTTAATTTTTAAGAGACTTAATCTAAGCACAAGATGGGTGAGAGCAAAGAAGTGAGGGTGAAGGTTTGTGAAAATTGTCAATTTATTCCAAATGTGCTCAAAAGAATAGGTTGGGGGTTGTGAGGCTTTTTAATCAAGTTGGGGTAGCATTTTTAGCTTTCTTTTCTTTCTCTGAATGAAAAAAAAAATGAAGAAAAAAAAATAAGAAGAAAGAAAGAAAGAAAAAAGGAAATTTATTGAGAAACATTGCAAGTATAAATGTGCAATTAATTATTTTTGATAAAGGGTGGAAAAAGTGGGGTGTAAAGAAGATGGTAGTGCTTGAATGAAAGTGTTTGAAAGAAACGGATTGGAGTCTCTTATTTTGCTTACCTTTCTGTTCTTTCATAACCTCATAGCCAGCCTAACGTAACAAGCTTAATAAAGACCTAGTGATCCGAGGTAGTGTGATCATTCTACATTAGTGGAGAGTAGTTTGAAAAGTGAGCCTATGGAATTTGATTCTATACATTATATTATATTTTTAAAATTTTGAGATCAATTCTTTGTTTGTGAAGTTTGTGCATGTGATCATCCGGGTTTTGAGATTAACGGGTTTGTGGAATGATTGATGTGTGAGAGTTGATAATGAAAATGGAATTGATTTTTGAGTTATCTTTGGGCTTGGGTGGTGTTTAACTATTCTTTATGTTATGTGTTGTATGCAATTTTTGAGACGAATGTATATCCGGAAACTAATGTTTTGTTTGTTTGTTTTTAATTTTCGAGTCTAGGTTAGGTTTAGTATGGATGTTTGTGGGTATCATCGCTGGAAACCCTCACGAGACTACAACTCATCCAACTAGGGCCACTTAGGGGTTTAAAGGCTTGTTGCATACGCTAAATGCAATCGTGACAATCTACGGAAGTGATTTGGGGTAGATTAGATTTATGTTTATTTTATTTTAATTTTCAAGCTAGAAGACATATTTTTATTGCTTAGCTTGCTAGGGACTAGCAAGAAGCTAGTTGGGGATTGTGATAAGTGCTTGAAAATACACTTATACTTAGTGGTTTATAGGTTTCATTTGTGGGAAATTAGGATTAATTCGTATGAATTAACTTAATTGTTTCATAAACGCACTTTTCGGGATCACAGGTATTTTTGTTGTGTTTTTAGGGAATAAGGCTCAGAAATAATATTCGGATGAGAGACGATGTTGGCGAGGGAATTTGTGACGACTGGAAACAAACAGATAGAGAATTGGAGTTGAATTGAAGATGTTATGGAAGTTGAAGTAAAGAGAAGATTCTAGATTACGTTCCAGCTTGAGCATGCCTTGGTATTTTGAGAATATCTTGAGCTGTAGAACTCAGATTAAGACTATTCATCAACCGTTGGAAAGCTGATTCAAAGGGATACATTTCATATGTTTAACACTTTTCCAAATTCCATCGTTATCGAGTTGAAAAATCACCATCTCTGAAGAATAGTGGAATGATACGGGAAGAAGACCTGTAGCTATTGTGCCGCGACACACTTTTTCCAGGAGCTACTATGCCGCAACACAGCCACGACAGCTGGGAACTTTTCTTCCGTTTTTGACTAAGAAAATAGGGTTTTAAGAGTCATAAACTAACTAGAATTAAGGAAAACAAAAACCTAACCCTTGTGGGATATAAATAGAAATCTTTTAGCATTATTTTGGGGGAATTCTTTAAGAGATAAAAAAAGAGAGAACAAAGATACTCAAGAAATGAAGAAAAAGGGAGATTAAAGAAGGCTTGGAGAAGAAGAATTGGAGGAGATCATCATCAACTTCATTAATCCAACCAAGTTTCACTAAGTTTTTCTTCTTCTTTGTTATTATTATTTGTTATGAATAATACAATGATGTTCTCATATTTATTCATGAAGAACTAATTCTTTTGTGATTGAGGGTGATTTCAAAACCCTAGACATGTCTTGTGATTAATAAAATCTGCATCTATTTATCTTTTGATCCCTCTTGGTTATGTGATTATTTCTCTGTGAATAGGGTTTAGATAGATTGTCTTAATTGTTTAAGTGCGCAATTAAATAGTTAGGATTAATTTATTAATGCCAATTTAGGTTGTTTAGTACGGAATCGCTTTATTAACCTAAATAACTAGTGGTAAAGTGTATGCCTGCATACATGGGGGGTAATCACTCAAGATAACTAAATCGACCATATGAGTTTAGCCTTGATTCAGTAGGTCTCTCACAACTTAATGCTTTTATTACTTTGAATCTAGAGATCGTATCCTATGTTATTTAATAAATAGAGAATTGGGTTATGACCGTGTCTAGTCCAACGACTCAGTAAGGAGAGATGGGACTTATCAATGTTTGGTATTTTCTAAGCTGATGTGATCAAGAGGGTAGAAAGTTAAATAGTGCTTTTATTATATGTAATCCGTGTCTAGTGGTGGCGAATGAGCCTTCAATCTCGTTTATCTCATTGATTTCTCTATCGTCATTAATTGCTTGATTTACATTGTTTGCTTTGAGTTCTTTCTAGTTTTTGTTGAGATTTTATAATTCGTGACAAACCTCGTTAGAAGTAGATAATTAATTAAGTTCACAAATCCTCTGCGGGAAAGACTCTTACCTGCTCTTTGCTACTACATGACTTTGCATTAGAATTTAGTGAGGTAAAATTAGGTATTGCATTTGCACGCATCAAATATGCATAATACCATGCTCGTTATCATGGGTAGTGTAAAATTTAGAAAACAGAGAGCAAAACAGGGAAAGAATAGAGAAAGAACAAAGAAAGAACAGAGAGAGGAACAAAGGAAGAATAAAGAATACTCGGGACATGAGTTGTAAGGAAAGAAAATTCAAGATTTAAGCAACGGAGAGAGAAGGGTAGCATAGCGGGTTTACTTACTGAGCCATTAGTGCTCACTCCGGTTTTGCAAGTAATAGGTGAGTTGCAGTCACTCGGAACGTCACGCAGTGGAAGGGTTGGGCTACACTGTCAAGTTGATATTTTTGAGAATATTTTGTAAGTATTTGTATATAAAGAAAAATTAAATATGGGCCCATACTTTATTACTACTATATATATGTGTATTTTCTTATATATATTTTTAATGAGTTTTAGTGATTATTTTACGAGTATACTAGCTAGAAAGAAAGCGGTACAACTTTTTAGTGGATTTTCAATCCCAAGCATCCTTAGGTAAGATCCTTGCACCAAGAAGTGAGTTTTAATTTTTGAAGTGTTGAATTTTGATGATTTGTGTTCATAGGATTTAAGAGAAAGAGAGTTGGTTCAAAGAAGATTTTTAAAGTGTTGGATTGCTCACATATAAGGTAAGTAAATCCTACCCTAAGTATGGTTTAAGTAATATTGTATAGACAATTCCTTTTATGCATATATATGTGTTTTATATGAAGAGTTGTTGATGGATTTGGTGTTGAATGATGATTAGAACTTATCCATGAGAAGTAGTGTTGGTATATTTGATATTTGATGTGAGTTTGGATAAAATTTGGAAGAATTGGAGTAGAAATTTTGGAGTGTACATTTTGGACAGGTTTGGCATTAAATATGAATTTTTGGTGGTAGAAGTGTAGCCAAATTAGAGTTGCTTTGTGCACATAAGTTGTTTGATGAAATGTCAAAGAGAAGTGCATGTATGAGTATGATTATGATTATTTGTCATATTGAGATGAGTTTGTAGATGGTAGAGAATGAAATGTTTGCATTCCATATTGCATAATTGCATTTAAACATGTGAATTTGGAAAGAATTATAAGCATGAAAGCATCTACATGCATACATACTCATAAGAGCATGAAAAAGCACTAAAGAATGTTAAAGAGTAAATAGAAAGAAATGAGAATATCAAAGAAGTTCAAATCTGAATTTTTATTTAAAGAAGTGTAAAATGATAAAAACAAGAAAAGGTTATTGCGATGGGGAACCCGTGAGTGACAAGAATAATTTTCCCTGCATGCACGCCGCCTTTAGTGAGCGGCCTAAGAATAAGAAAGAAGAATTGGTACGGTCCGTAAGAGTGCATGTGGATGAGGGTTGTACCCAAGAAAGAAGAATAAACTCACACGGCCACGATTCCGAATCCATGCCTCAACCGAGTCTGATTGGCAAAAGAATAAGAAAGAAAAGAAAAGAATAAGAAAGAAAATAAAATAAAAGGATAGGAAAGAAAAGAAAAGAATAAGAAAGAAGAGAAAGAAAGAAGCACAGAAAAGAAATAAAAACAGAATAAGAACATAAAAGAATATGCATATTTTATGCATTTGTGCATTTACATCATATATATGCTACCATGCCCATTATCTGAGTAGTGGGAACTTAGAATAGAGAAATAACAGAGAGAGAAAGAATAAAGAAAGAACATAAGGAAAAAAGAGAGAAAGAACATAGAGAAAATAGAGTAAGAGTAGAGAATGAATAGAGAAAAACGGGGAAGTCTGAAGTAAAAAAAGAAATTTAGAATTTAAGCATCGGAGAGAGAAGGGTAGCATAGCGGGTTTACTTACGAAGCAATTAGTCCTCACCCTGTTGTTTTTAATGTTTTTGCAGGTAACAAGTGAGATGCAATCACTTGGAACATCACATAGCGGAAGGGTTTGGCAAACTATCAAGTTACTATTTTAAGACTTTATTATATTATGTAAAGATTTGTATATAAAGAAAATTAAATATGGGCCCATAATTTTATGCTTGTTTATATGTATATTTTCTTATATATATATTTAGTTAGTTTTACTGCTATTTTACGAGTATACTAGCTAGAAAGAAAGTCATTACAGTAGTATCGCGATTAATACCAATTAATCGTTTCACTACACACATACCAAGATTGGCCCTTAGCAAGGCATCATGGCCACCTGATAGATTCAAATTCAGCGAAGTAGCTACCTATCAATGATATGGTTACCGTACAATTCAATCTTATTCAGTTATCTCATCGAGACCGAGGCATAGAAATAGTATCAACCTCAGTTACTCTCGACATGTATGTATTCAGTTATTAGACCAATGACCAGAATAATAAACTGGATTGAGCAATAACTCAATCCCACTGTGGCCACAGTTTTAGTGTCATTGCCATTTACTGAATTGCATCGTGAGATAACTTCTCCCATACCCAGGAGTGATGAATCCTCTATTGATCCACCATAGCCTTGGTACACTCCTTGATGCAGCCAATCACTAAAGTATTGACAGCTCTGAATAGAATTGCATTGGGCTAGTGTCAAACTACACCAATCGGTGCACAAGGCGCTCCGGTGATCTCAAATCTAAGGATCACATGCACCACCATTCGTTAGAGGATTTGTTCTATAGACACTGGGGTTACCATGCACATGGAATCCTCTGGTGGGTCAATCCAATGAACTTGCCTACAGCAAACACCCATGTGTTGCACCAAGTTGTCACCAAACAACCTTGACAAGTGAGATCAGTCACTACCTTACGACAGGGTCATTCAACACTATGATAGCCTCACCGTATTATCTGTGCCCTTACTTCAAAATAATACTGGGGCTACAGACGTTTCTAGAATGGCCACCATATGTGTTCATAGGGTTCTCACTATCAAGATTTGAAACACTTGATACCCTCGTCATGGTTCTACCATTCTAAGGGCATATATCAATACATACAATATGATTTAAGCGATATAGAATAAAATGCCTTTTTATTGATCAATGAACATTATTACAAAGAGTCAATTCTACAATAATTTATTGGCTCTAGGGCACCTACTCTAACACGCTTTGGATAGTATAAGATATCGTTTTGAGATTTCTAATGGATTGTTGTCCTTTAGTTTGAATGGTATTCTATTTGGAATTGTCAGGTTATATAACGGATTTTATGCTGTTGATTTAAACAATAAGGATATTCTCAACGTTGAAACTAAGAAAGCAAAACATAGCAATCAAAACCATACATACATCTGGCATTGTAGATTGGGTCATGTTAATCAGACTCACATTGCAAAACTTCAACGGGATGGAGTTTTGGACCTTTTTGACTTCCAGTCATTTAAGGTATACGAGCCATGCCTTTTAGGCAAGATGACCAAGTCACCTTTCACAAGACAAAGTGAAAGGGTTACTGAACTGTTAGGCATCATCCATAGTGATGTATGTGGTCCATTAACAGTTGAAGCCAGAGGTGGATATTCCTACTTCATCACATTTACTGATGATTTCAGTAGATATGGTTATGTCTACCTTATGAGACATAAATCTGAAGCCTTTAATAAGTTGAAAGAATTCAAGAATGAAGTACAAAATATGTTGGGCAGAAGTATTAAGGCTCTTCGGTCGGATCGAGGAGGTGAATACTTGAGCTCAGGGTTTTCTAAATACTTGAAGGAGTGTGGCATAGTATCACAACTCACCCCTTCGTATACACCCCAAGACAATGGAGTGTTTGAAAGGAGGAATAAGACTTTGCTTGATATGCTTAGGTCCATGATGAGTTTTAGTGATCTACCCACATCATTTTGGGGTTATGCCCTAGAGACTGTGACTCACTTATTGAACTGTGTGTCGTCAAAGTCTGTCCACAAGACTCCATTTGAACTATGGAGTGGGCAAAAGCCCAACTTGTCTTATCTAAGGATTTGGGGTTGTGAAGCTTATATCAAGAAATTGACTTCGAACAAGCTGGGCCCAAAATCCTGTAAGTGTATATTTGTGGGTTATCCGAAGGAGACCAAATGATACTATTTCTACCACCCAAAAGAGCGCAAAATTTTTGTCGCTCGTACTGGTGTCTTCCTAGAAAAAGAATTTTTCCTAAGAAGTACTAGTGGGAGAAAAGTAAAACTCGAAGAAGTTCTAGAACCACAAGATACATTAGACCAAGGACGAGAAGATGTGCCACAAGAGGTGGTTGAACATCAAGGGGAGGTTACTCCATAATCCATGGATCAAAGTGAACCACCTCAAGTAGCATAGGAGTTGTGTAGGTCTGGGAGAGTATGTCATGAGCCGGAGAGATATGGTTTTCTCATGACTCAACATGGTGACGTACTGGTCTACCAAAACAATGAGCCTAGAACCTACGAAGACGTTATATCGGATCCATATTCCGTTAAATGGCTTAAAGCCATGAAATCTGAGATGGACTCCATGTACCAGAACCAAGTATGGTCTTTGGTGGATCCACCTGAAGAGGTAAAACCCATAGGGTGTAAATGGGTCTTCAAGAACAAGACTAACATGGATGGCAAGGTGCATACTTATAAGGCACGACTAGTTGCCAAAGGTTTCAAACAAATTCATGGTATTGACTATGAAGAAACCTTTAGGCCAATTGCCATGATTAAGTCCATCTGGATTATGCTTGCGATTGCTGCATATCATGACTATGAAATTTGACAAATGGATGTCAAAACAGCTTTCCTGAATGGAAACCTTGAAAAGGATGTGTATATAACACAACCCGATGGCCTTGTTCTTGATGGACAAGCTGATAAAGTATGCAAGCTGTAGAGGTCTATTTATGGACTCAAGCAAGCTTCAGGGAGCTGGAACATTCGTTTTGATGAAGCTGTAAAGGAATTCAGTTTTATTAAGAATGAAGATGAGCCATGTGTTTACAAAAAGGTAAGTGGGAGCGCAGTGGCATTCCTGGTGTTGTATGTTGACGACATACTTCTGATCGGGAATGATATAATGAACTTGCAGTCGGTAAATACTTGGTTATCCAAGTCCTTCTCCATGAAGGACTTAGAAGAAGCAGCCTACATCCTCGGAATAAAGATCTACCGTCATAGATCACGTAGGTTGCTTTCTTAGGAAACAATCATACATGGTAGCGGAAAACAAAAATTATTTACATCATAGATCGTTCCTTAGAACCAAGATCAAGGCACAAATTTACAGTTTATACATTATATTAGAATCTGCAGAAAAATCAGTTTAGAGTTTAAGAAATCATATGCACGTTTGGAGGCTCCTCCAACTTGTCTCTGAATGGATTTCGCTACCGACCAAAGAGTAGGATCGAACCAATGAAGTCCACACGAAGATAACCCCTAGGAACTAAAGAGGGATTTCCTAGACCCTCTTTAGCCTTAAGAACCAAGAAGAAATCAAAAGATATTTGATTCAAGCAAAAGAGGCAAACTGGTGTGGGAGAGAAGGGGCTGGAATTTTTAGTCTTAAATGATTGAATGAAAAACTTATTTTAATTCACAAAGTGTTGCACTTATATAGTGCACACTTTGCCCTATTCCATCATGGAATGGGCTTGGGCACCAACCCAAACACCCCTTGTATCCAAACAGCCCCATTTAGATATTTTAATTTTAATTATCATTATCTCAATTAAATTCAATTAATATATATATATATATATTATTAACATTTAAGAATAATGATAATTTATTTAAATACATGCGAACACATATTTAAACATAATCTCACTTAGATAATTTTAATATCAAATTAAATAAAGGCTACGACCTCAACAAATTTAATTGCACTGTGAGATTACCAAAATAGTCTTTTGCCTAAAAAGACGAAAACGCCTTTCTTATAAACTGGTTCTTAAATTATCTTCTATGTGTGTGACCCGTAGGGTCCTTATCATACCGGAAGTGTGTAGTATCGCGATTAACACCAATTAATCATCTCACTATGCACATACCAAGATTGGCCCCTAGTAAGGCATCATGGCCACCCAATCGATTCAGATTCAGCGAAGCAGCTACCTGTCAACGATATGGTTACCATACAATCCAATCCTTTCATCATCAATTATCTCGACGAGACTGAGGCATAGAAATAGTGTCAACCTCAGTTACTCTCAATATGTATGTATTCAGTTACTGGATCAATGACCTGAATAATAATCTGGATAGAGCAACAACTCAATCCCACTATGGCCACAGTTTTAGTGTCATTGCCATTTACTGAATTACGCCGTGAGATAACTTCCCCACGTACCCGAGAGTGATGAATCCTCTGTCGATCCACCATAGTCTTGATACACTCCTTGATGCAGCCAATGACTATCGTATTGATAGCTCTGAATAGAACTGTGTTGGGCTAGTGTCAAACTGCAGCAATCGATGCATAAGGCACTCCAATGATCTCAAGTCTAAGGATCACATGCACCACCATTCGTTAGAGGATTTGTTCCATATACACTGGGGTTAATTGTAACACCCAACATTGAGGTACATGATTTAAATTATGCTGTATAGCCCTTAGTTAAATTTTGTTAGAATTATTTTAAGAGAATATGAAGAAAATGCCCTAAACTTGCATTAAGGGTAAAATAGTCTTTTCACTCAAAACTAATTGATTTTGTGGAGAGTGAAAAGAGATAGAAAATCATAGAGAATACAATAAAAGTGAAGGCATTTTGGTAATTGACTAAGGGACAAAGATGGAATTTCTTTCTAAGGGACAAAGATGGAATTTCTAAGAAAGAGTAAGGGCAAAATGGGAAAGTGAGTTTATAAACTAAAATGTTAAGGGTTTGAAACCCTTATTTCGTTCATATCAACCCCACACTCCTCCTCCTTTTCCCTCAAATTTTCATTCACTTTTCCAAGGAATTTGAGGGCTTTTGAGTAGATTTTCATAGGGTTTTGATTCAAGGCATCAAAAGGTAAGGATTCATGCTCTTTATTCATGTTTTATTTGTGTAAAAGTTGAGTTCTTATGAAGTTTATGCTTAGGGTTAAGAGAAGATTTGAATCCAACAAGAGTAGAGAGCTTAGGAGAGACTACTCAAGCAAAAGGTAAGTAAATTCCACTCAAAATCCAACTCAAGCTAAAATTTAAGAATTCAAGTGAGTAGAGATTTATTTTAAATATGCATATGTTGTGATTATTGAGAAATTGAGATGAAATTGATGAATTATTGAGGAGTTTGATGATTATTAATGAGTAGAATTTAGCCATGAGAAGTGGTTTTGGTTGTATGATGATTCATTGAAGTTTGGTTGAAGTTAGAAAGAGTTGAGTAGAATTTTTGGGAGTGTATTGTTTTTGGCAGGTTTAGTAGTTGTTTGCTGGAGTTTTACTCCAAATATTGGTGACTTGAGAAAGAGATAGAATGGTAGCCAAATTCGGATTGAGTATGCATGCAATATGTTTGATGAAAAGCCTAAGTAAAAACTGCCCTGTCACGTCCGTGACCTTCTGAGTGATTTTTGGGTATCTTAGAGATTGAACTGGGTTGAGACCAAAACATAAAAGTTATAGCCCTGTCTCTAAGCTTTAAAATGACACAAAAATCGTAGCAATCCGATGTGTATAACTCAAGTTATGCCTTCTTGAATAAGACCTGTGCAGAATGACTATCTTTGAGGCAACATTGCATTTGTGCATTTCATAAGTGCATTTAAGTAAGAAATTTTAAACATGTGCCATCCATATGTATATAATTGTGTATTTGTAGAAACATAAGAAAGAATAAAGAATAAAGAATAAAAAATAAAGAAAGAAAGAATAAAACACTCTAAGAATAAAAAGAAAGGAAGAATAAGCATTAAAGAATTAAAGAGTGTTAAAGAAAAGTAAAGAATAGGTTGGTGTGATGGGGAACCGTGAGTGTTAAGAAGAAATTCCCACATACACGTCACCTTAATTGAGTGGCATAAGAAGAAGAAGAATTGTACGACCCGTAAGAGTGTATGTGGATGAGGGTTGTACCAAGAAGAATTCCTACATGCACGTCACCTTAATTGAGTGGCCTAAGAAGAAAGAAGAATTTGTACGGTCCGCAAGAGTGCATGTAGATGAGGACTGTACTCACTCACATGGCCAAGGTTCTGAATCCATACATCAACCGAGTCCGATCAGCAAAGAATAAGAAAAGAAAGAATAAGAAAAGAAAAGAAAAGAAAAGAAATAGAACAAGAAAATAGAGATAAGAAAGAAAAAGCATTTTTGTGCATTATTGCATATGCATTTTATTCATGTACATTGCCATGAATTTCAACATGGTTAGGAAGAATAGAAAGAATAAGAAAGAAAGAATAGAGAGAAGTAGAAAGAAAGAAAAGAACAGTGAGAGTAAGAAACAGAGAAAGAAAAAGAAGAAAAAGAGTAGAGTAAGGAAAGAATTAAAGAGTGATGCACGGGGATAGCAGAGTAGAGGATTTACTTACTGAGCATTTTTGTGCTCACCCCGTTGCTTTCTATGTTTTTGCAGGAAATAGGTGAGGATGCGGTCGGATGGACATCGGCAAGCGGAGAGACATGGCTACACTATCCACCATTTTGATAGTTTTTGTTTATGTTATTTTTGTACTGTGTAAAGAATGTATATATTAAAAAAAAAAAAAAAAAAAAAAAAAAAAAACTTGGGCCAAACTACTTTTTAGTCCATATATATGTATTTTTATTAAGTATCTTTTGTGAGCATATTAGTAGAAAGAAGTCATTACATACCATCCATATGGAATCCTCTAGTGGGTTAGTCCAGTGAACTTGCCTACAACAAGCACCCATGTGTTGTACCGGGTTGTCACCAAACAACCTTGACAAGTGAGATCAGTCACTGCCTTTCGACAGGGTTGTTCAACACTATGATAGCCTTACCGTATTATTTGTGCCCTTACTTCAGAATAATACTGGGGCTACAGACATTTCTAGAATGGCCACCATATGTGCTCATATGTGTAATAACTGCTTTCTACTAATATACTTTAGAACATATACAATAAAACATACATAATTAGTATATGAAAATAGTTGGGCCCAAATTTTTCTTTACTTACAAAACATAATTCTTTACATATATCAAAATAACAAGTACAAAAAACTTAGCAACGGTGGACAGTGATGCCAATCCTCCCCGCTAGTCAACGTCCTTCCGACCACTGCTCACCTATTTCTTGCAAAAATATGGAAAAACAATGGGGTGAGCATAAAAATGCTAAGTAAGTAAATCCCTTAACTCTTCTCCTTCTTAGGTTCTTTCCTTACTTAATTCCTTCTCTTTTCTTTCTCTGTTTCTAACTCTCAGTGTTCTTTTATTTCTTTCTACTTCCCTCTATTCTTTCTTTCTTATTCTTTCTATTCTTCCTAACCATGATGAAATTCATGGCGATATGCATGAATAAAATGCATATGCAATAATGCATAAAATGCTTTTTCTTTCTCATTTCTATTTTCTTGTTCTATTTCTTTTCTTTTCTTTTTCTTTCTATTCTTTTCTTTTCTTATTCTTTCTTTTCTTATTCTTTGCCGATTAGACTCGGTTGATGTATGGATTTGGAACCTTGGCCGTGTGAGTGAGTACAGTCCTCATCTACATGCACTCTTGTGGACCGTACAACTTCATTTTTCTTCTTAGGCCAGTCAATTAAGGTGGCGTGCATGTAGGAATTCTTCTTGGTACAACCCTCATCCACATACACTCTTACGGGTTGTACAATTCTTCTTCTTCTTATGCCACTCAATTAAGGTGGCGTGTATGTGGGAATTTCTTCTTAACACTCACGGTTCCCCATCACACCAACCTATTCTTTTCTCTTCTTTACCATTCTTCCTTTCTCTTTATTCTTAAGAGTGTTTTATTCTTTCTTTCTTTATTCTTTATTCTTCATTCTTCATTCTTTCTTAAGTTTCTACACATACACAATTATATGCATATGGATGGCTCATGCTTAAAATTTCTTACTTACATGCACTTATGAAAGGCACATATGCAATGTTGCATAAAATTAAAGTTTCTACCCAACTCATACTTCACTTAGGCATTTCATCAAACAATAATTGTGCATAAACAAACCCTAATTTAATTATCATTCTATTAGCTTCTTAAACCACCCAAATTGAGAGAAAAACTCTCTTATATCATCACCATACCTACACGGCACAAACACTCCCAAAAGATTTCTCCAATTCTTCCAATTTCAACCCATTATCAAACCATCACATACACTTCTCATATTCAAATATATCCAACAACAAG
Source organism: Pistacia vera (assembly GCF_008641045.1). Lineage (NCBI taxonomy): Eukaryota > Viridiplantae > Streptophyta > Magnoliopsida > Sapindales > Anacardiaceae > Pistacia > Pistacia vera. Next base: position 968,855 of record NW_022195434.1, on the reverse strand, counting down.
CATAAATAATCATCCATCTCATCTCAATTTCTCAATAATCATAACATATACATATTTAAAGGAAATCTCTACTCACTTGATTTTCCTAAACTTCAACTTGAGTTGGATTTTGAGTGGAATTTACTTACCTTATGCTTGAGTAGTCTCTCCTGAGCTCTCTACTCTTGTTGGATTCAAATCTTCTCTTAACCCTAAGGATAAACTTCATAAGAACTTAACTTTTACACAAATAAATCATAGATAAAGAGCATGAATTCTTAACTTTTGATGCCTAGAATCAAAACCCTATGAAAATCTACTCAAAAGCCCTCAAATTCCTTGGAGAAGTGAATGAAAATTTGAGAGAAAATTGAGGAGGAAAGTGGCGGTGAAATGAAGGAAATAAGGGTTACAAACCCTTATCATCTTATTTTATAAACATGTTTTCCCATTTTGCCCTTACACTTTTTTAGAAATTCCATCCTTGTCCCTTAATCAATTACCATAATGCCCTTATTCTCTATGAAATTCTATCTCTTTTCACTCCCCACAATTTAACTAATTTTAAGTGAAAAGACTATTTTACCCTTAATACAAGTTTAAGGCATTTTCTTCATATTCTCTTAAAATAATCCTAACAAAAATTAACTAAGGGCTATAAAACATAATTTAAATCATATATGTAACACCCACTTGAGGTATGTAGTTAATGTATGTAGTATTGCCTAAATGTTCATTGATTTGCCATTAATTGAGTTTACATGTTAATATTGTTTGGTTGGCCCTTAGTTGAATTAGTGTTTTGGTTTAGTTGAGTGGTTGCCCTGAAAATTGTACAGACTTGGTGAAATCTTGGTGTTACAGACTTCGCCGGGGCAAAGAATAATCTTCGCCGCGACGATGTAGATTCTGTAATTTTTCGCTGGGGCGAAGAGCCGGCTGAAATGTTTGGTGAAGTTTCTAGAGAATTTTCCATAGGGGCAAAGTGACCATTCTACCCCTAATTAGTAGCTAAAATGGGAAGTGAAATGTAAAAAAATCATATGGAGAACGTATTAGAGTTGGGGGTGTGATTGGAATGAATTAAAGGACAAAGATGGAATTTCTAAGAAAGTGTAAGGGCAAAATGGGAAAGAATGTTTGTAAAATGAGATATTAAGGGTTTAGTCTTAGAACAACCCCTCATTTCTCTACTTCCACCGCCATTCCCATTCTTCATTTTCTCTCAACTTCCCACTCAATTATCTAAGGACTTTTAGAGGGCTTTTGAGTGGTTTTTGGTAAAGAGATAAGCCAAAGCATCCTAAGGTAAGATTTCTTGCTATATATGTGAGATTTATTTATAGAAGTGTTGAAGTCTTATAGTATTATTGTTTAAGGTTTTAGAGAAAGGAGTATCTACCAAGGGAAAAGAGATTCTAGTGGAGTCACTCAATCACAAGGTAAGTAAATCCAACCCAATTTAAGGTTTAAGAAATCACTTGAGTAGAGATTTCTTTATGTATGTATATGTTATGCTTGTTAAGAAATTGAGATGAGATGTGTACTTATTTATGGTTGTTGGATATGTTTAAATTATGAGAAGTGTTTTTTTGGATGTGTGATGAGAGATTGAAGTTGGGTCAAAGTTGGAGGTGTTTTGAGAAAACTTTTTGGGAGTGTTTTTCCTTGACAGGAATTATGATCATACAAGGGAGTTTCATCCCATTTTGGATGGTTAAAGAGAGAAGTAGAGTTATAATTAAAGTAGAGTTTTTGTATGCACACTTATTGTTTGATGAAATGCCTAAGAGAAGCATGAGTATGAGTAGGGAACCTTAACTTATTGCAACATTGCATAATTGCATTTCATAAGTGCATTTAATGAGCATGAGCCATCCACATGCATATATTTTGCATTTGTATAATAGCTTGAGAAAGAGTATAGAATTCTAAGAATAAAGCACTTTAAGAGTAAAAAGAAAGAAAAAATAAAAGAAAAAGAAGTGCTAAAGAAGAGAATAGGATGTGCGATGGAGAACCCGTGAGTGATTGGTAGAGTATTCCTGCATGTACACCGCATCGAGAGACCGACCTGAGCATGAGAGAAAGAATTGGTATAGCCCATGAGAGTACATGCGGATGAGGGCTATACTCGAGAGTACCCGAGAGAGAGAATACACTCACATGGCCAAGGGTTCCGAATCCATGCATAACCAAGTCCGATCGGCAAAGAGTAAGAGAGCATGAGAGAGAGAGAGAGAGAAGTAGTAGAAAAGAATTGTGAGAAACAGAGAAACCGAGATAGAGAATAGAAAGAATTAAGAAAAGAGTTACGAGGATAGAGGAGTAGAGGATTTACTTACTGAGCATTGTTTGTGCTCACCCCGTTGTTTTCTATGTTTTTGCAAGAAATAGGTGAGGATGCGGTCGGATGGACGTCGGTAAGCGAGGAGCAATAGTTACACTGTTTACTATTTTTGATGGTTTTGTACATGAGATTTTGTACTATGTAAAGAATGTATATATTTTAATGAAAGAAAAATTTGGGCCCAACTACTTTTGTTATTATACATGTATTTTTATTTTTTATTATGTGTATTTTTATGAGTATCTTAGTAGAAAGCAGTTATTACATTTTTGGTATCAGAGCAAGATTTTGGGATTTGACAATGTGCTTCCTTTATTCAGTCATGCATTTAAAATAAAGTATGTATATGAATTGTCCAGATGATTCATTTAATTGGTAAATGAATTATCAAAAGGGGTTCATTACAGAAGCAATATAATTTGGGCATTTATATAGCATAGTAGGCATACTGGGTGCTTGCAAAAGATATCATGAGTTGATATAAGTACGGAAGACGATGATAGTCATGTCACTGGGGCATTAGTATGGATTAGGGGTTGGTGAACTATTTTTCGAATGTGACCATTTGGTTATATCAATGTACGATGTAGTCCTTCGACCTGAGACATTGTGGTCAGATCTGATATGGATGCGTATAGTTTGTATGGTGTATAAGTATGAGACCAGTCATGTTTCATATGATAAAGCTTATTTGGTCATGCGTTGTTCATATGCGGAAACTAACAATGGTCAAAAAGAGATCCATTGACTCGAAAATATAGGATCAGGAGTACCGCTGACTGTTAGAGTAGGTGCCTTAGAGCCAATCAATTATAGTGGAATTGACTCTTTGTAATAAAGTTCATTGATCAATAAAAGGCATTTTATTCTATATCGCGTAAATCATCATTGTATGTATTGATATATGTCCTTAGAATGGTAGAACCGTGACGAGGGTATTAAGTGTTTCAAATCTTGATAGTGAGAACCCTATGAGCACATATGGTGGCCATTCTAGAAACGTTCGTAGCCCTTAGTATTATTCTGAAGTAAGGGCACAGATAATACAGTAAGGCTATCATAGTGTTGAATGACTCTGTCAAAAGGCAGTGACTGATCTCACTTGTCAAGTGAGGATGCTTTGTGATCATCACCCGATTAGTTATTAGAAAGGGGTTGATGCTTCGTGATCATCACCCGATATTTATTAAAGATGGGTTGATGCTTTGTGATCATCACCCGACAATGATTAGGATCGGGTTAATGCTTGGTGATCGTTACCCGAAAGTCATGAGGAACGGGTAGGTGCTATGTGGTCTCCACCCAATAGTTATGAAAATCGGGTAGGTGCTTCGTGATCCCCACTCGGTAGCCACTCAGAACATGTTAGTGCTGTGTGAATTCCACCCGATAGTCATGAAGAGTGAGATGGTGCTGTGTGAACACCATCCAGCCGTACCTCCGGTAAGATAGGCCATGACGTTTAGTAGAAACAGAAATAGAAACAGAAATAGTGTAAGGAAAGAATTCAGAGTAATACATACGGGGACAGACAGATAGAGGGTTTTACTTACTGAGCATTATTTTATGCTCACCCCGTTATTTTCCTTTGTGGATGCAGGATCTAAGTGATGATGCAGTCGGAGGGGCGTCGGCAAGCGAGGAGCAATAGCTACACTGTTTCCCTTGTTTTGTCTTTTAAAATGGCTTTTTGTAAATGATACTCTTTGTGTATAAAAGACGTATGACTTATAATGAAAAGAAAGTTTTTGGGCCCAATTTTCTATTGTTATTATGCATGCATTATGTTAGTTTATAGTAGTTGTTACATTTTTGGTATCAGAGCAAAGATCTTGGGATTGAACAGTGTACTATGTTCATAGCCACGACCTCCTATAACCGACTGTGTGAGTTAATTATTTCCTTATAGTAATTGTTTCTCGAGTTCATTGGTATGAGTGTTTTGTAGATGAGGCGTAGTTATCGGAATCGTGGTAAGGGTGTGGTGAATGAAGGGGAACCTTCTAACCCACCAGAGTCTATGCCCCCTCCTTTGGATGAAGCTAGAATTCGGGGAATTATACAACAAGTTATGGCAGAAACCCAAGGGAGAGTTGAAACCCCCGTACAGGTACCACTAGTTGTGCATGTCGAAAGAGGACAACCGGTACCTCCCCCAGTATAGAGCAGAGTTGAACCGATTTACGGTCTTTCTAGTCAAAATCACCCCTAAGAGTTGTAAGGGTACACAGATCCAGTAATAGAGAAGAGTGGCTTGGTCCGTAGAACGAGCCAGGGTTTATTTCCCATGTCAACGGAAGAAGATCCGGTATGCGAGTTTCTTGTTGTTGGGATGATGCCCGAATTTGGTGGGATTAATGGAAGAAACTCATGATGTGACAGTAGTGACTTGGAAGAGTTCAGGCAAGAGTTGAGGCGAGTTATAGAACAGAGGACCAAGTTCATCGGAAGCGTCAAGAATTTATCAGTTTACGGCAGGGACTAGTGCCGTGAAAAAGTATTCGGTGAAATCAATTCTCTTGCAACGTTCGCACTGGAATAGTTAGTACTTAGGCCTGGAGAAGGGAGAAGTTTATGCATGGGTTGAAGCCGGAGATAGCGGGATATAATGACAACAGTTTCCACCTCCTCTGAAATTTAGTGAGCTGTTGAGGCGAGAATGAAGGCGGGAGATTTTTGAGAATAAAATCTTCCCCATAGATCGCGACAGGAGGACCAAGGAGCCACCCTCTGCCCCTAAGAGAGAGAACCATAGGCGTGAAAAGGTAAAGACATGAAGAATCAGAAGAAGAAGTTTCAGTATAGACAGAATAGAAAAGAATGGAAGGAATAAGCGACCCCCAACGGAGGTTTTCCTCTTGCCTAAATGTGGGAGGAACATCCAGAGAATGTCTGAGGGACTAGAGAGTGTGTTATAGGTGCCGATAGCCAGGGCACACTGATGAGAGATTGTAAGCCTCCTCTTCCACCAACACTCAGAGGTTCAGGAGGTACTGCGAATGCCAAGTGTTTCCTGTGGCATAGGGGGAAGTAGAGGCCAGTACCATCAGCCGTTACTGGTACGGTATTATTTTATGTCGTTTCCCTATATGCTTTATTGATTTAGGTTGCCAGCTCAATTCGTTTATATCTTATGGGATGATTGCAGAGATTAGGTTTGAAACCTATAGAGCGACTAACACATTAAGATAGAGTTACCTGATGGGTTAGCATTCTGACTCAAGAGATTGTGTTAGAAGAGTCCTTGGTGATCTAGGGTAGAGAGTGTACAGTTGACTTAATAGTTTTTGATATGCACCGACTTTGATGTGATATTGGGCATGGATTTCTAGGGAGATATGGAGTAGAGATTTGACTGTCAGAAAAGAAGGCGAATTAATCTACGTAGTGGAGATAAGTTTGTTTTGGAGAGGGCACTCAGTGAGTATGTGATTAGTATTGTGAAAGCTAGGAAGATGTTGAGAAAGGGGGATCGGGAATATTGGCCCAGTAGTCAGGTTGGTGATGTTCCACACTAGAATTCAGAGGGTGCCATAGTTCGAGACTTTCTAGATGTGTTTTGGAAGTACGGGTTTGCCTCCGCAGGGAGTAGAGAATTAGTATCAAACTGCACCATGGACAGCACCAATATTAAAGCCCCTTATCGAAGGCCCCAGCTGAGCTTCAAGAATTAAGAGCAACTCAGAGCTTTTAGATAAGCTTTATCCTACCAAGTCATTCTCCTTGGGGAGCTCCAATCCTTTTGTTGAAAAAAAGATGGATCACTAAGATGTGTATTGATTATAGGGAGTTGAATAAAGTTACAGTGAAGAATAAGTACTGCTACCCGCGGATCAGATGACCTTTTTGATCAGTTGAAAGGAGCGGCATGTGTCTCCAAAATTGATTTGAGGTCCGGGATCATCAGGTAAGAGTGGTTGAGCAAGATGTGGCTAAGAGTGCCTTTCGTAAAGATATGGGCATATATTTGTAGTGATGCCTTTTGGCTTGACTAATGCCCCAGCAGTTTTTATGACTTGATGAACAGGGTATTCCAGAGTATTTGGATCAGTTTATGTGTCTTCATTGACGACATTCTGTTTACTCAAAGTCAAGAGAAGAACCATGATAACACTTGAGATTATAATGCAACGGCTGAGAGAAAAGAAGTTTGTGCTAAATTTTCTAAGTGGATTTTTGGCTTATCACGTGATATTCCTGGGTCAATTGTGTCGAAGGAAGGATTTCGGTAGATCCGAGTAAAGTGCAGGCAATCCTTGAAGGCAGAAGACAGAACAGTGAAAGAAATCAGGAGTTCTTAGGTTTAGCAGGTTACTATCGGCGATTTGTAGCGGGATTCGCCCCACTGGCTAAACCATTGACAGCTCTTACCAAACAGAAAACTCCTTTTGTTTGGTCAGCGATGTAAAGAAAGCTTCCAAGAGTTGAAAAGAGGTTCACAAAGCTCCGGTACAGTGTTACCACAGGAGGGTGTAGATTATGACATTTTACAGACGCCTCTCTGCAGGGACTTAGCGCCGTGCTGAGCGTTAGGTAGGGTTATAGCTTGCTTCTCGTCAATTAAGGAGTACGAGACTAAACCTACGCATGATCTAGAGTTGGCAGCGTGGTCTTTTGCCTTAAAGATTTGGAGATTACCTTTATGGTGTGAAGAGTAATATCTACACCCGATCATAAGAGTTTTAAAGTACTTCTTCACTCAAAAGGAATTGAATATGAGGCAGAGAAGGTGGTTGAACTGGTTAAGGATTATGATTGTGAGATCAAGTATCAACCGAGAAAGCCAATGTAGTAGCCGAGCTTGAGTAGAAAAGCCTATTATTCCGGCTTACCAAGAGAAAGAGTTAATAGAAGAATGTCGGACACGATTGAAGTGTTTCCGAGAAGAATTGCTAGTCTAGAGGTACAGTTTTCTTTACTGAGGAAATCAAGAAAAGCAAGTGGCCGATGATGGTGTCAGAAAAACAGTTCAACAAGTGCTTGAGGGCAGACATCCGAGTTCTTTGTGAGAGATGGTGTCCTTATTTTAAGCATCGGTTGTGCATTCCTCTGAATGAGGAGTTGAAACAGAAAATTCTTGTGGAGGCTCATGACACACCGTACACCGCTCATCCGGGAACAACCAGATGTATCAAGATGTAAAGAAAGGCTATGGTGGTCAGGTATGAAGAAAGACATTGCAGGTTGTGGCTAATTGTCTAACTTGCCAGCAAGTGAAAGCGGAACACCAACGGCCGTCAGGGTTGCTTCAACCATTGAGTATTCAGCGTGAAATGGGAGAGCATTTCAATGGATTTATCGGGTCCCCCAGAGTACAGAAAGGTGTAATGCTATATGGGTGAGTGTGGATAGATTAACCAAATAGCCCATTTCCTTTTATAAAGGAGAGCACCAATACAGATCAGTTGGCTGATTTACCTCAAGGAAATAGTCAGATTGCATGGTGTGCCCAAGACTACAGTGTCAATAGAGATTCCAGATTTGTTTCAGCCTTCTGGACGAGTTTCAGAGGAGCTTGGGTACCCGTTTAGCTTTCAGTACTACCTATCATCCTCAGACAGATGGCCAAACCGAGAGAACGAACCAGGTGCTCGAGGATATGTTGAGAGCCTGTTGCATGGATTATTAAGTACCTGGCATGAGATGTGTACCCTTAGTGGAATTTGCCTACAAACTAGTATCAGTCTACAATTAGAATGGCGCTTACGAGGCTTTGTATGGTAGTTGCGTAGGTCTCCGCTTCATTGGGATGAAGTAGGCGAAAAAAGATGAGTGAGTACCGCTTTGGAGAGAGACTCAGAAACTGGTAGAAGATGAAGTTAATCAGAAATAGAATGAAACAAGCCCAAGATCGACAGAAGAGTTATGCCGACTTGAAGAGGGAAGAGGTGGAATTCCAAGTGGGTGACAAAGTGTTTTTGAAAGTTTCCCTCCAAGCGAGTAATGCGCTTCGAAAGCAAGGGAAGTTAGCACCGAGATATGTAGGTCCATTTGAGGTTTTGAACGAGGGGAAGGTGGCCTACAGATTGGCACTACCACTAGCATGGATAGGGTGCATGATGTTGTAATACCCAAGATGTCAAAGGTATGTTCCTAACTCAAATAGTCCTTTAATGTTAATTTTATGTTAAAAGCATAAAATAACTAAGGGCAAAATAGTAATTCATTTGGAACGTATGAATCAATTATCCATAAGAGGCTTAGGGGAAATGGTATTTTGCCTATGGATAAGCATTGAAAAAGTCAAGGATGAGTAGGCTTCATTGCATTTAATGGCATATAAGTATAATTATGTCTAGTGTGAAATGACCAAAGCCCTTATATGAAGAATTAAGGACTTATGAGTTATACAATAAAATAATGGGCCAATTGCATAACTTTGGAAAATAAATGAATATTTTCCATAAATGAGATGAAATTCGTTAAGCCAAGAGGAGAGAGCCTTTCTTCAACTTTCTTCCATTTTCCTCAAATCTTCCAGAAACAAGCTTTCTTTCTCTAAGTTTTAAAGAGTTTTGCTTATTTTTCAAGGAGAACAAGATAGGAGCCTTGGATCTTCAATTGAAGGGTTTAAGGTAAGGATTAAAAACTTTAGTTTTGATGTGATTTGAGATTTGAAGTAGTGTTGAGGTATAATGTTAATATGTAGGATTAAGGTGTAAAAGAAGTCAAAGGCAAAGGATTTGTTGGAGGAAGTCTTAAAAAGGTAAGGAAGAAACCTCCCATGACTTTAGGGTTATGCTAGGGTTTTAGTTTTTTATGAAACCTTAAATAAAGTTTTAGGCATAGAATTAGTTGATGGCAAGTATAGTTGAACTCATTTATTCTACTTATTGCCTTGAATTCATTATACATGAAGTTTTCTATTTATGTTTATAGTTGGATGTTTGATTGAAGAAAATGAAGTGTGGATACTGATTGTGGCAAAATTGTAGTATTGGAGGCCACATGGGTTGAATGTGGTGCTATTAGAAGTGTTGATGTGTGTGTTTGCATTAGTTACACATGTTATAGCAATAATGGATGATTATGGGAATGAGATTTTACACTTCCTTTAAGATGTTAAAGACTATTAAGGGGAGGTTTATTTGATCCATAAGTTAACCTATTGGTTAATGTCAATAGGAATTGATGTGGCATAGTAATATGAAAATTCGGATTTGTGGCTTAGGGGTTTTGTTAACCCTGCTTCAGTATTTCGACCATAACTTGAGTTAAAAATCAAATGAGATGATTCTTGAAGCATTAGAAAGCTAGACACATACCTATAACTTTTATGTTTATGCAAGAGCCAATTATTTGAAAGATGGAAAATGGCCTGAAGCGTAAACTGGTTTAAAGTTTAAGATTTAACATGATCAATTCTTATGATTATGAATTGATTATAATGTATTATTGTATTATGCATGTACAATTTTTACCATTAGTTAGATGATCTTTGAAAGATTACATGGTCATGATGTCACATGATGATTATGTTATGAAATGCATGAAGATGCAATGAATACATGTTTAAGATGATGTATGTGAGCAAGAGTAATGTAAATGGTTGATAATGATAGATGAATTAAAAGTATTAAGCTCACCAAAATAGTATTTACATGCATAAGATGTTAGAAATGCAATAACATATAGAGAGCATAAGACATGATGGAAACGCGTAAGCATATCCTCGTATATCGGTTGAGGAAGATGAATATATGCTTTAGATGCTAAATAACGCGTACACGCCTCCCATGATATGAGCTCTAGATGAATTTGAGGCTAGATGATATGAAGTGCTTAAGATGCTAAGAAAGGTCGATCGGCTAGACGTTAAATGTTCATATGTTTAGTTGCATTACATGAGTTATGATGTTATTTACATTATGGATGATTTACTCATGTTAGATGATTTTAGATGTTTGTCATGACATGTGATGGTGTGTACTATGTTTACATACTTATTTGTATGGTACACATTGAGTTATATAGCCATGGGATAAATGATGAAAGCAATGAATTGGTAAATAAAAGGGGAAGTATCCCTAGATGTAAAAGATAAGTGATGTGTTAAAATATTGTTAAATAAAGATCAATAGTACATTCAGAATGAAACGGTCATTCCTTATGAGCGATTAGCGCTCACCCTTCATTGTTGATGCTTTGCAGGTAGACTAGAAGCGAGGTGCTAGAGACAGAGGACTCACGTGAGGAGAGATGATTTATTGTCATCTCGATGTTTTATCTTGATGTAAATAATGTAAATGATAAATATTTGTGAAATACCTTTGGAACTTCCACCCTATAAATATGTTTTGATTGTTATATTTTCTTAAAGTTTGTAAATTATAGTTTGGATCCTGCGGACATTTTATCATGTTTTGGATATTATTATTATTATCCTTATACACAGATTTTTCTAAATACAACTCGTCTCCAGACATGTATCCTCGGATTCTCATTGAGGGATATTCAGAGGAACCTGACTGGAGGGGGTTTAAATGTCTTCCATGTCTCGATGCTACGAAAATATGTAGTGATCCCCTCCACATCCTGAGTGTAGAGGACGTTGGTACAGAGAATCTGTGTATGAAGAACGTCCAGCTCAGATTTTAGATAGAAGGGTTTAAAGAGCTTCGAATAAGAGTGTTCCGTTAGTGAAGATCCTTTGGAGGAATCACAAAGTGGAAAAGGCCACTTGGGAAGTAGAACGGGACATGCAGAATCACTTCCAGAGTTATTTGTATGAATTCCGGGACGAACATTCATTTAGGGGGGAAGATTGTAACGCCCCACTTGAGTACGTAGTTATCGTTTCTTCTTTTGCTCTTATTTGAGTTGGTTTCTTGGTAATATTGTTGGTTGACCTTTGATTGAGTGTGTGTTGAATACTTGCCCTGAAATTGGTTGAAAATAGAAGAAGTTCAGTGTTCCAAGCTTTGCCGGGGCGAAGAAGAATCTCGCCACGGCGAAGAGGTGTTGAAGCACGGGAGTTGCTGGACAGTTTTGCCGCGGCGACGTGCCACCAAATGTTTGTTAAGTAGATATTTTCTTCCCTAAGGGCATTTTGACCATTCTACCCCTAATTAGCAGGAAAAGTGGGGAGTAAAATGTAAGGAATTTTCATGGAGAATATGTTGCTATGGGGTGTGTTGTAATGAATTAGATATGATAGAATTCCCAAGAAGAGTAAGGGCAAAATGGAATGCTTGTGTATAAATTTCATTAAAGGAAATTAAGTCATTGCAAACCCTTCATTTTTTCTTATCGCACTCTCCTCTCTTGCTTCCTCTCAAATTCTCCTTCTTTTGTTCAAGGAGTTTTTAAAGGGCTTGGAGTGATTGGGGTAGAAAATCAACCTAAGGCATCCTAAGGTAAGGATTCTTGCTTTGGTTGTGAAACTTTGTGAGTTTTTGTATATATTGATTATTGAGGGTTTTTGTTCTTTTGGTTAAGAGTAGAGAAAAAGTCAAGCAAACCAAGTGAAAGGAAGAGTTAGTGAAATCTCTCCATACAAGGTAAGTAAACCCCAACCAAGTTGGATTGAGAATTTTCTTGATTAGGTTTGATAGCACTTATGTATGTATGTGATATGCATGTTATATGCCATGTTATCGGGCTTGAATAGAGATTTCTAGTGCTTTGTGATTATTTATACATTACAATATAAGAAGTGACCTGTGGGTTGGAAGGTAGTTTGAGATTGAATTAAAGGATATTGAGAAATCCTTTTTGGAAGTGTCTTTCTTTGGCAGGAATTATGGCTATATGAGGGGGTTTCTCCCCCATTTTGGATGGTTAGAGAAAGATTTGAATTATTGTTTAGTAGAGTTTTATGATGCACTTGAGTTGTTGTGAAATGCCTAATAGAGGTTTGAGTATGAGTAGTGAACCTTAATTCTTGAACATTGCAGGTTGGCATTTCATAAGTTCATTAATGGAGAGAACCATCCATAGGCATTAATTGTGCATTGAGAAGTGACCTAAGAAATAGTAGGAAACTTTGTGTATGCACTGCTCTATGAGTAGAGATTTTGTGGATGCATCTACTCTAAGGGTAGAGAGAATGAGAGTGCTAGAGTAGAGTGAATGAGAGAGTAGTATAGTAGTAATGGGTTGATGCTTTGTGATCTCACCCGACCGTTATGAGAACGGCTTGCTTTGTGATCATCACCGACTAGCCATTAGAAATGGGTTGATGCTTGTGATTGATAAGCGTATTTTTATACTTGATTTTGCATTGAATTTTGTAGGATTTGGGATACTTTTCATACAATTTGGGCCATAATTGGACCTAATTCTATTAATTGTCTTTGTAGGCCTAATGATGATTTTTAGCATAAATGACAGTTTTGAGCGTAAATTGTGTAACTTGAGCTTGAAAACTCGGAATAACCTGAATTTAGAAGCTTGAAAGCTAAGAAGAAGAACTACAACGTTCATGTTTGGGTTTTTCCTATTCTGACTGGACAAAGGTGAAAACTTGGCTTGAAGTCGTGAAAAGGACGCTGGGGAACTGAAGAAAAACGTCTTTGGACGTGCTTCAGTATTTCTGCCATAACTTGAGCTGTAGACCCGGATTGGTGGATTCTTGAACGACCAGAAAGATACTTGAAAGGGCTACAATAATATGTTTTACACTTTCCAGATTCTAACTATTTCATGCTAAATGGGCCTGTAACTCTTCGCCGCGGCGAGGAAAAAGCTTCGCCGCGGCGAAAATGCGGTCAGATGCAAAAATAAAACGACGCGTTTTGGCTGCTGGGCTTCGTCCTTAAGTGAGAGAGGTATAAATTAGAGCGAAAAGGAAGAGAAAAGGGGCTTGGTTCGTGATTTGGGAGGCAGTCCATGGAAGGAGAAGATTATTGAAGATTTGGGCTTCAAATTAGAGAAGATTTCCATCTTTTGCTTGCTTTTCAATGAGAATCTTGATTCAGTTTGTTTTGTTGTTTTATTTCGTTTTGAGTATGAACTGAGTTGTTTTAGTCGGGTTGATGTAATCTTGATACAATGATTCAAATTTATATGGATTGAATTACTTTGAGTTTTAATTTCATGATTGAGTGTTTATCTCTTTGCTTAATGTCTTTTGGATGCTTGATCACCATTCAAATGTGTGTTGTTCACAATGAGACTGAGAAGTGGTTGTGATTGTGCCTCTTGGGATAAATACCATAGATTAGCAAACGCTAGAGATAGGTTTAGCGATCTATGAAACTAGATAGAATTCCACAAAGCTTAAATCCTTTGAACTATTAATCTTCATTTTGTTGGGTGCGGAAGCTTAATAGGGATAGTAGGAAATGTAGCATGAGAATGTATGTTTTACAACTTAGGGATTCGATTTCAATCAAGGAATTAGAACTTGGGTAATAGATTCTATGATTGGTTAGCGTATCTAGGTGAAATCAACACCCTAGCATTTTTTTGCTGTTTAATTAATTAGTTGTTGTGTGTTTGCATTTGTTTAGTTGAATCGTCCACAATCAAATATTGTTGCTTCAATTAGGACTTTAACTAGAAAAATCGGTACTTAGTAACACTATCCGTCGGGAACGATACTCACTCATCACTTTATTACTTAGTGCGACTAGTATACTTGCTACATATTGCATGTAGTAGTAAACACGCATCAAGTTTGGCGCGTTGCCGGGGATAGTGATTATTAAATTGATAGTATATAGTGTAGTGCTAAATTGAAGCTTTTATTTCATTTTTGTAGTTAATTGTAATGTTGTATAGTCTTAAATGAGAATTGACATTACCTTTCGTGCAAGGCAACGATGAATACTATATGAGCTTGGGAGAGGTACACGGAGTTGTTAAGGAATTGTCCACATAATGGTCTACCGTTGGAGACAAGTCCAAAATTTTACAATGGGTTGCACAAATATTCAAATGATGGTAGACGTGGCAGCAGCGGAGCCTTAAATAACAAGACCGCAGAAATGCTATGAATTGCTTGAGTTGATGGCCAACAATAACTACCAAAGAACTAATGAGGAGAGCAATGCCGAAGAGAACAATGGGTCTACATGAAGTTGAGCATTCGACACATTATCTGCACAAATTGCACCATGTCAAAGCAATTGGGAGGTATGAATGGAATTCTTTTCACTCACATTTAAACTTGTGAATTTTGTGCAGGAAACCATGGAGTGTGGAATGCCAAGATGGGAACCAGTTATTTTCTCAACAACGAGCAAGTGAATTACATTGTTAGTTCACAAAGGCTGCAAAATGACCCCTTCGCCAATACCTACAATCTTGGGGGGGAGAATAACCCAAATTGTCCTGGAGCGATCAAAGCAGTCAATAAATCAAAGGAACAATGCCAAACCATCAACCGGTGGTGAATCATCAACCATGTGAGCAAAGAATGTCAAAATTGGAAGATATATTCGAAGACTTCATGCAAGAAACCACAGTTTATGATGAGAACACACAAACTTCATAAATCAAGGAGTGTCCATTCAAAATTTGGAGGTTCAAATGGGGCAATGGTGAACAACTGACAGAGGAGATCTCAAGGTTCTGCCAAGCAAAGGTCACAAATCCTGAAGAACAATTAAAGTCATACCATTGAGGAGAGGTATAGTTGGGGCAACCTCACAATGAAGAAAAGTTTGAACAACATGAAGACAAGCACAATGAAGAGGAAAATCTCAAAGCGGAAAGGTGGTCAAAATACTTAGGGGAATTTCAACCAAGCAACTCACTACAAGGAACAATTTGAGGAATTTGGTGTAAATGCGCACAAGTCAACATTGGTGTTGGAAGAGACTCCAAACATTGGACTCAACCAATCACATCTCATCTCAAGTACGCATATACGAATTTGAAGTCTCGAAAAGATGCTTATGAGAATGTCCGAATCCAAAGGAAAGATCAAGAGGTGGCAATGGGAAGTGAAGCACCCCACAGGATGGATTGACGAAGACCATGGGAAAGTCGAGCTTTCGACTATAAACAACGCTTCTTGGGAGGCAACCAAGTCTTTTCAATGTTTTTTCATTTCATTGCTGTTTTAATTTGTTTTAGTTCTTATGATTTTGAATTAGTTTAATTTGTGTGTTTTTGGGTGTTTCAGGTGAAGTTTGAAGCTAAGAAAACGAAAGAAAAACTTCAGACTTCGCCGGAGGAAGATTGTTCTTGCCGGGGCGAGTGCCTGAAGAATGTTGTAGCTCCTGTAATTTTTCGCCCGCGCGAAGAATTTGTTGTCGCCGCGGCGACGAGGGGGTTTGAATTTAGGGTTTTATCATGAAGAACTTCGCGCGGCGAAGTCTGTTCCTTTTAATAGTCGCGTGATCTTTCATTTTTGCGAAAATTTTCCTGAAGCACTTTTTTTTAATTTTTGTTTTATTTCTTTATGTTTGTAGTAGGAATTGATGTTGATTTCTGGTTTTTGGCTCTTTATTTGTTTTTGTTTAGATTTTAGGTTTAGTTTAATAAGGTTGAGATTAGGATGTAATTCTTTCATATTAATCGGTGGGGTATCTAACAAATTTGGCACCATTGACTTTCATTTGTTTGACAGATGATGATGATGAGGAAGCCAAGGAATGGATGCCAGTGTGTGCACAAAAATTGGCCTTTACGGATTAGTCAGGGGAGTATCTCATAACATTTACTTGTTGTTTCTATTCCTGGATGTGTATGATGTGACATTGGGGACAATTCTGTTTTAAGTTGGGGGTAGGAAATAGACATAAGCTTGGTTAAGGGTATAACGGCTGGAAACCAGAACCCGCCTAAAAACTGCCTAGCAGTACTTGGCAACCTCTGGTATAACAACGCCACGTACACCTTAAACGGAAAAAAAAAAAAAAAAAAAAAACTAGTTATTTTATTTAGTTGATTGTTTTTGCCGATGATGAATTGCATAAGTCTAGATGAAACTTGAATTGTTGGGATATTATTCTTGGAAAATGTTAAGCATTGCTTCAAGTTTAGGTTTATTGACTAAATTTTGATTGAGGTTTGTTGAGTGGTTCAGCACCATTTCATTTATTTCGGCTGCTTAGAAACATTTTTGTGGTGGTGAAGTTTGATAATGTTGGTGGACTCTAGAACTAGTAGAGAAGTGCTTGAGGCGAAATTCTAGGATTAGACATTGTTGAGGAATGATTTAGGCATTTTTTTGGAACGTTTGAGCCTTTCCAGCCGACCCATAAATGAATCTTCCCTGTCACCCATTTGAGCCTTATGAGATTTTCATTGCCTTATTTTCTTGCAAACAAAAATTGTCCAATCCCTATACCCTAAACATTTATCATACCTTAGGAGAATTATGGACTAATGTATGACACAAAAGAGCTGGAGGTGTGTGAATAAGTGGTGGACCAAATCTTAAGTTTGGGGGTTGCAAAAAAAAAAAAAAAAAAAAAAAAAAAGGGCACGAAGAAGGGGCAATAGACCTCAATGGTGTTGCAAATAATTGTTATTGTAAATATTTATATTGAAAAAAAAAAAAAAGAAAAAAAAAAGAGAAGAGAAAAAAAAAAAAAATTGCTTTAGTTCAATTCAAAATCAACAATAAGAAATGCATAAGTTTGAAGGTTGTAAAATGGTTGCACTTGATTGAGGTTGAGAAGAAAGTGGAGATTGATGTAGCTCTTAGTGTTTGCATGAGGAAAACCGAGTTCTCTTACTTTGTTTACCTATCCCTTTCCTGGAGCCCACTACCCTGTCCTAAGTTACAAGTTTGCAAAGACCTTTTGATCCTAGCGATGTCTAGTCACATTAGTGGAGAGTAGTTCGATACTTAGGCTTATGGAGTCTGCAACCATTTGATAAACTTTACATTTTGCATAAATATCCGGGAAGTCGGAATGTGGACTGAGAATGGGGATACATACTCGGGGGATCAATAGAGAAAGATAGTCGATGCAACTTATAACTTCTTGGGGTGTTGAACATTTTCTACTAATAATTTTTCAACAACCTAGAGACTTGTATAAATTCTAGGCAATTCTTGTGTGAGTTTGAGCCTAATTTTTGTTTGTTCATTTTAGTTTTGTTGTTGTGGTTTTTGGTTTTTGTTGCTTTCTTCCTTTGAGTTTTTATTCCTTTTTGCTCGAGACGAGCAAACTTAAGTTTGGGGGTAGTTGATAAGCGTATTTATACTATGATTTTGCATTGAATTTTGATAGGATTGGGATACTTTTCATACAATTTGGGCCATAATTGCTACCTAATTCTATTAATTTGTCTTTGTAGGCCTAATGTGATTTTTTTGCATAAATGACAGTTTTGAGCGTAAATTGTGTAACTTGAGCTTGAAAACTCGGAAATACCTGAATTTGAAGCTTTGGAAGCTAAGAAGAAGAACTACAACGTTCATGTTTTGGGTTTTTCCTAATTCTGACTGGACAAAGGTGAAAACTTGGCTTGAAGTCGTGAAAAGGCGCTGGGAACTGAAGAAAAACGTCTTTGGACGTGCTTCAGTATTTCTGCCATAACTTGAGCTGAGACCTCGGATTGTGCTGATTCTTGAACGACAGAAGATACTTGAAAGGGCTACAATTAATATGTTTACACTTTTCCAGATTCTAACTATTTCATGCTCAAATTGGGCCTGTAACTCTTCGCCGCGGCGAGGAAAAAGCTTCGCCGCGGCGAAAACTGCGTCAGATGCAAAAAAATAAAACGACGCGTTTTGGCTTGCTAGGGCTTGTCCTAAGTGAGAGAGGTATAATTAGAGAGGAAAAGGAAGAGAAAAGGGGCTTGGTTCGTGATTTGGAGGCAGCTCATGGAAGGAGAAGATTATGAAGATTTGGGCTTCAAATTAGAGAAGATTTCTCCATCTTTTGCTGCTTTTCAATGATGAATCTGATTCAGTTTGTTTTGTGTTTTATTTCGTTTTTGAGTATGAACTGAGTGTTAGCTAGGGTTTGATGTAATCTTGATACAATGATTCAAATTTATGGATGAATTACTTTGAGTTTAATTTCATGATTGAGTGTTTATCTCTTGCTTAAGTCTTTTGGATGCTTGATCACCATTCAAATGTGTGTTCACAATGAGACTGAGAAGTGATTGTGATGTGCCTCTTGGGAAATACCATAGATAGCAAACGCTAGAGATAGGTTAGCGATCTATGAATCTAGATAGAATTCCACAAGCTTAAAACTTTGAACTATTAATCTTCATTTGTGGGTGCGGAAGCTTAATAGGGATAAGTAGGGAAATGTAGCATGAGAATGTATGTTTTACAACTTAGGGAATTCGATTTTCAATCAAGGAATTAGAACTTGGGTAATAGATTCTATGATTTGAGTTAGCGTATCTAGGTGAAATCAACACCCTAGCATTTTTTTGCTTGTTTAATTATAAGTTGTTGTGTTTTGATTTGTTTTTAGTTTGTTAATCGTCCATCAATCCAATATATTGTTGCTTCAATAGGACTTTAACTAGAAAAATCGGTCTTAGTAACACTATCCTCGTGGGAACGATACTCACTATCACTTTATTACTTAGTGCGACTAGTATACTTGCTACATATTGCATGTTGAGTAAACACGCATCGTGATCATCACCCGACATGGTAGTAGAAGTGGAGGATGCTTTGTGATCATCACCCGATAGTTATTAGAAAGGGGTTGATGCTTCGTGATCACACCCGATATTTATTAAAGATGGGTTGCTTTGTGATCATCACCCGACAATGATAGGATGGGTTATGCTTGGTGATCGTTACCGAAAGTCATGAGGAACGGGTAGGTGCTATGTGGTCTCCACCCAATAGTTATGAAAATCGGGTAGGTGTCGTGATCCCACTAGTAGCCCATCAGAACGGGTTGGTGCTGTGTGAATTCCACCGATGTCATGAAAGTGAGTGGTGCTGTGTGAACATCCGGCCGTACCTCCGGTAAGATAGGCCATGACGTTTAGTAGAAACAGAAATAGAAACAGAAATAGTGTAAGGAAAGAATTCAGAGTAATACATACGGGGACAGACAGATAGTGGGTTTACTTACTGAGCATTATTTTATGCTCACCCCGTATTTTCCTTTGTGGATGCAGGATCTAGGTGATGTGCAGTCGGAGGGGGCGGCAAGCGAGGAGAATAGCTACACTGTTTCCCCTATTTTGTCTTTTAAATGGCTTTTTGTAAATGATACTTTTGTGTATAAAAGACGTATGATTATATGAAAAGAAAGTTTTTGGGCCCAATTTTCTATTGTTATTATGCATGCATGTGTTAGTTTATGGTAGTTGTTACAAATGCCTAAGAGAAGCATGGTAGAAGTAGAGAACCTTACTTTATGCAACTAGCATATTTGCATTTCATGAGTGCATATAGGAAAGATTCTAGGCATGCCATCCATAGCATATGTTTATAGGTGTATCATCAAGGAAATAAAGAATAGGAGTAATGAGAAAGAATACTCTAGAACAAAGATAGAGAAAAGAACTACTTCTCTTAGAATAAAGAGAAAGAAAGAATTAGCACTAGAGAATAAAATGAATAAAAAAAAAAGTGCTAAAGAAGAGAAAAGAGAATAGGTTGTGCGATGGGGAACTCGTGAGTGTAGAATTAACCGCATGTAAACCGCCATCAGAGAGCGGTCTCCGCCATGAGAGAGCGGAATGAGAAAAAGAATTCGTATAGCCCGTAAGAATACATGCCGATGAGGGCTATACACGAGAGAGAGTGCACTCACATGGCCAATGATTCCAAATCCATGCATCAACCAAGATCGATCGGCTAAGAATAAGAGAAAGAATAAGAATGAGAACGAATGAGAAAACATGAGAAAAGAATAAGAAAAGAATAGAAAGAAAAGAAAAGAGAGAAAATGCATTGCTTTGCATTAGTGCATATGCATCTCATCCATGCATGTTATCATGATATCCCTCATGGGTGATGAGAATAGAAAGGAAGAAAAAACAGAAAGAAAGAAAAGAACAGTGAGAACTAGAAACAGAGAAAGAACAAGAGAGATTTAATAAGCGAAAGGACAAGAGTAAAAAAATTTTTTTTGAAGAGTGATACACGGGGATAGTGGAGTAGAGGATTTACTTACTAAGCATCTTTGTGCTCACCCCATTATTTTCTATGTTTTTTCAAGACATAGGTGAGGACGTGGTTGAATGGACGTCGACAAGCGGGGAGACTTGGCTACACTGTCCACTGTTTTCAGAGTCTTTTTGTACAAATGATATTGTACTATGTAAAGAATGTATATATTAGTAAAGAAAATTTTTGGGCCCAACTAGTTTGATAATTATTCGTGTATTTTTATCAATATATTGTATGAATATGATAGTAGAAAGAAGTCTTTACATATATATAAATTGCTTCCTTTATTCAGTCATGCATTTAAAATAAAGTATGTATATGAATTGTCCAGATGATTCATTTAATTGGTAAATGAATTATCAAAAAGGGTTCCTTACAAAAGCAATATAATTTGGGCATTTATATAGCATAGTAGGCATACTGGGTGCTTGCGAAAGATATCATGAGTTGATATAAGTACGGAAGATGATGATAGTCATGTCACTGGGGCATTAGTATGGATTAAGGGTTGGTGAACTGTTTTTCGAATGTGACCATTTGGTTATATTAGTGCACGATGTAGTCCTTCGACCTGAGACATTGTGGTTGGATCTGATATGGATACATATAGTTCATACGGTGTATAAGTACGAGACCAGTCATGTTTCGTATGATAAAGCTTATTTGGTCATGCGTTGTTCATATGCGAAAACGAACAATGGTAAAAAAGAGGTCTATTGACTCGAAAATATAGGATCAGGAGTACCGCTGACTGTTAGAGTAGGTGCCCTAGAGCCAATCAATTATAATAGAATTAACTCTTTGTAATAAAGTTCATTGATCAATAAAAGGCATTTTATTCTATATCGCGTAAATCATCATTGTATGTATTGATATATGTCCTTAGAATGGTAAAACCGTGACGAGGGTATTAAGTGTTTCAAATCTTGATAGTGAGAACCCTATGAGCACATATGGTGGCCATTCTAGAAACATCCGTAGCCCTAGTATTATTCTGAAGTAAAGGCACAGATAATACAGTAAGGCTATCATAGTGTTGAATGACTCTGTCAAAAGGCAGTGACTGATCTCACTTGTCAAGGTTGTTTGGTAACAACCTGGTGCAACACATGGGTGCTTGTTTTAGGCAAGTTCACTAGACTAACCCACCAGAGGATTCCATATGGATGGTAACCCTAGTACCTATGGAACAAATCCTCTAACGAATGGTGGTGCATGTGATCCTTATACTTGAGATCACTGGAGCACCTTGTGCACCAATTGGTGCAGTTTTGACACTAGCCCAACGCAGTTCTATTCAGAGCTATCAATACGGTAGTGATTGGCTGCATCAAGGAGTGTATAAAGACTATGGTGGATCGACAGAGGATTCAGCACTCCCGGATATATGGGGAAGTTATCTCACGACGCAATTCAGTAAATGGAAATGACTCTAAAACTGTGGCCACGGTGGGATTGAGTTGTTGCTTTATCCAATTTATAATTCCGATCATTGGACCAGTAACTAAATACATACATATCGAGAGTAATTGAGGTTGACACTATTTCTATGCCTCGGTCTCGTTGAGATAATGGATGATGAAAGGATTGGATTGTACGGTAACCATATCGTTGACAAGTAGCTGCTTCATTGAATCTGAATCTATCGGGTGGCCATGATGCCTTGCTAAGGGCCAATCTTGGTCTGTGTGTAGTGAGACGATTAATTGGTGTTAATCGCGATACTACACACTATCGGTATGATGAGGAGCCTACGGGTCATACACATAGGAAATAATTTAAGAACCATTTTATAAGAAGGGCGTTTTTGTCTTTTTAGGCAAAAGGGTATTTTGGTAATTTCACATGCAGTTAAATTTGCTGAGGTCGTAGCCTTTATTTAATTTGTTAATAAAATTAAATAAGTAAAATTATATTTAAATATGTGTTCGCATATATTAAAATGAATTATTGTTATTGTTAAATGTTAATATATGAAATATATATATTAATTTAATTTAATTGAAATAACAATAATAATTATTAAAATATCTAAATGGGGCTGTTTGGACATAGGAGTTGTTTGGGTTGGTGCCTAAGCCCATTCCATGATGGAATAGGGCATAGTGTGTACTATATAAGCGCAACACTTTGTAATAACTCCTTTATGCTAGGATACTCATAGAAATACATAAACTAAAGTACATTTATATCAACAAAAGTAGATAGGCCTAAAATATTCTTTTAGTACATATAAACATTTTACAAAAAGAGTTATCAAAAACAGTGGACAGTGTAGCTATTGCTCCTCGCTTGCCGACGCCAATCCGACCGCGTCCTCACCTAGATCCTGTAAACACCAAGAAAAACAACAGGGTAAGCACAAAAATAATGCTCAGTAAGTAAATCTTCTACTCGTCTGTCCCCGTAACTCTTTTTCTTAATTCTTTCCTTACACACTTCTCGTCTCATTTATTTTCTCTTTCTGTTTCTCTTTCACATAGCTCTCTTTTATTAATTTTCTATTGTAAGTCATGGCCTCATCTTACCGGAGGCACGGCCGGGTGGAGTTCACAAAGCACTAATCCGCTCTTCGTGACTCTACTCATTCTCTGTTTATTCTTTCTCACTTGAATGTTACGGCCTCATCTTATTGGAGGCACAGTCGGGTGGAGTTCACAAAGCACCAACCCGCTCTTCGTGACTGTTGGGTGGAGTTCACAAAGCACCAACCCGCTCTTTATGTTTTTCTCATTCTCTCTACTCTTAGATTAGTTCATTCACAAAGTTCTCTACTTTTTCTCAAGCTACTTCTCAATGCACAATTAATGCACAATTAATGTATAAGGATGGTTCATGCTTAGAATTTCTTACTTAAGGCACTTATGAAATGCACAAATGTAATGCTGCATCAAGATAGTCATTCTACACAAGTCACACTCAAGAAGGCATAACTTGGGTTATACACATCGGATTGCTACGGTTTTGTCTCGTTTTAAAGCTTAGAGACAGGGCTACAACTTTTATGTTTTGGTCTCAACCCAGTTCAATTTGTAAGATGCCCAAAATTCACTCAGAAGGTCACGGCTGTGACGGGGCAACCATGGTAACATGTTCTCACTTAGGCATTTCATCAAACATTACTTGTGCATAAACAAACCCTAATTTAATTATCATTCAATTTGTTTCTCAACCATCCAAAAATGAGAGAAAATCTCTCTTGTAGCATCATCATACCTACATGGCAAACACACTCCCAAAATTTCCTCCAATTCTTCTAATTCAACCCATCATCAAACCATCACATACACTTCTCATATTCAAATATAACTAACAACCAAGCATAATTCATCATCAATCTGATCTCAATTTCTCAATAGCCAACATATGCATACTTAAAGAAATTTCTACTCACTTGAATTCTTAACTTAACTTGAGTTGGATTTTGAGTGGAATTTACTTACCTTATGCTTGAGTCTTCTCTACAAGCTCTCCACTCTTGTTGGATTCAAACCTTCTTCTAACACAAGCATAAACTTCATAAGAACTTTTTTTTACACAATAAAATCATAGATAAAGAGCATGAATTCTTACCTTTTGAAGTCTTGAATCAAAACCCTATAAAAATCACTCAAAAGCCCTCAAATCCTTGAGGATTAAATGAAAATTTGAGAGAAAATGGGGGAGTAGTGTGGCGGTGGAGATGAATAAGGGTTACAAACCCTTATTAAACTCATTTTCCCATTTTGCCCTGACACTTTTTGGAAATTCCATCCTTGTCCCGTAGTCAATTACCATAATGCCCTCATTTTTATTGTATTCTTTTGAAATTCTACCTCTTTTCACTCCCCACTTTTTCATTAATTTTGAGTGAAAAGACCATTTTACCCTTAATACAAGTTTAAGGCTTTTCTTCATATCTCTTAAAATAACTTTAATAAAAATTAACTAAGGGCTATAAAACATAATTTAAATCATGTACCTCCATGTTGGGCGTTACACACTTTGTGAAATAATTAATAGATCATTTTCATTCGCGAAGCAAAACACTCCAGCCCCCTTCTCTCCCACATCGGATTGTCTTTTTACTTCAAACAAAATTTGCTTGATTTTGTTCTTGGTTCTTAGGTGAAGAGGATCTACCAATCCCTCTTTAGTTCCCTGGTTATCTTCATGTGGACTATATTGGTTCGATCCTACTCTTGGGTCAGTAGCGAAACCCGTTCAGAGGAATTTGGAGGAGCCTCCAAACGTGCGTATGATTTCTTAACTCTAGACTGAATTTTAGCATATTCTTACTTAATGTATAAACTATAAATTTTTGCCCTGATCTTGGTTCTAACGAACGATCCATGTTATAAATAATTTTTATTTTCTGCTCCATGACTTGATTATTTCCTAACAGTGGTATCAGAGCCTAGGTACCATATTTTACGTTTTTGATAGAGTAATGCCCTAGAGCCAATCAATTTTTGTAGATTGACTCTTTTGTATAATGTTCATTTATTCTATATAGCGTAAATCATTATTTGTGCAATATGTATTGATATATGTCCTTAGAATGGTAAAACCAGATGAGGGTATCAAGTGTTTCAAATCTTGATAGTGAGAACCCTATGAGCACATATGGTGGCCATTCTAGAAACGTCCGTAGGCCTAGTATTATTCTAAGTAAGGGCATAGATAATACGGTGCTATCATAGTGTTGAACGACCTTGTCGAAAAGCAGTGACTGATCTCACTTGTCAAGGTTGTTTGGTGACAACCTGGAGCAACACATGGGTGCTTTTGTAAGCAATTTCACTAGACTGACCCACCAGAGGATTCCATATGGATGGTAACCCTAGTGTCTAGGGATAATCCTCTAATGAATGGTGGTGCATGTGATCCTTAGACTTGAGATCACCAAGCGCCTTGTGCACCGATTAGTGTAGTTTGACACTAGCTTAACGCAGTTATATTCAGCTATCAATACGGTAGTGATTGGGTGCATCAAGGAGTGTATCAAGACTATGGTGGATTGACAGAGGATTCATCACTCTCGGGTACAGGAGAAGTTATCTCATGGCACAATTCAGTAAATACAATGACACTAAACTGTGGCCACATTGGATGAGTTATTGCTCGATCCAGTTTATAATTCAGGTCATGGTCTAGTAACTGAATACATAATATCGAGAGTAATTGATGTTGACACTCTTTTATGCCTCGGTGTCATCGAGATAACGTATGATGAAATGATTGGATTGTATGGTAACTTATCCCGTTACATCTTGGGTTATTAACACAAGATGTGTTTCTCATAGTTGATTGATATGTAGGGACTACAGCAGTGTAGATTTTTGGCCGAGGGAAAGGTGGACCTACCAGTTGAAAAATGAAGCATCGTGCTGCATTTGCTATAGGATCTTATCGTCTGATTTTGCTATGGCTTGTTTCTTAGAACTCAGGGATTATTATGTTTTTCTTCAGTTTCTAGAAATTATATACTGTGTCCACTTAGACAAATAAGATTATTACTTTACTATAGATTATTGTCCTTGAACGTAAATAATATTCTTTATGGAACTATTTCAATAATATGCTCTTAAGATAGACAATAAAGATATCTCAAAAATAACAACTATGCCAACTGTGGTAAGTTGAGTGAACTAGAAGGAATGTGGGATAGTATTAAAAACTAGCATCTCCATGTACACCCCAAAATAATGTGGTATCTAAAAGAGAGATTAGGACCCAACTTGATATGGTTGATCCTTGATGAGTTTCTATGATTTCCCCACTAATTCTAGGGTTGTACCGTAGAGACGGCGACCACGTACCAAACCGTGTGCCATCAAGGTCTGTAGATAAGACTCTATATGATCAATGGAGTGGGCGAAAGCCCAACTTGTCTTATCTAAGGATTTGGGTTTGCGACGCTATGTCAAGAAATTGACTTCAACAAGCTGGCCTGAAATCCTGTATATTCGTGGGGTTCCTGAGGAGTCCGAAGGATACTATTTCTACTACCCAGAAGAGCAAAAATCTTTGTTGCTCATTTTGGTGTCTTCCTAGAAAAGGAATTTTCTAAGAAGTACTAGTAGGAGAAAAGTAGAACTCAATGAAGTTCTAGAAACACAAATATACTGACGAAGGACGGATGTGCCACAGGAAGTGATTGAACATCAGAGGAGGTTACACACAACTTGTGGATCAAAGTGAACTCCCTCAAATAGCAAATGGACTACATAGATTTGGGAGAGTACGCCATGACCCGAGAGATATGTTATCTTGTGACTCAACATGGTGACGTACTAGTCTACTAAGACGATGAACCCAAAACCTACGAAGACGCTATATCGAATCCAGATTCTGTTAAATGGCTTGAAGCCATGAAATCTGGATGGACTCCTGTACTAGAACCAAGTATGGTCTTTGGTGGAACCACCTGAAGGGGTAAAACCTTTGAGATGAAGCCTGCCTCATTCAAATGATACAACATTCGTGCAATTTGGAGTTTTACAAAGTGACGATCCTAATTTGCATATTGCAAATTTCTTGGAGCCCTGCGACACTTTCAAACACAATGGAGTATCAATGACACATTAGGCTTGGGCTTTTCCCTTTTCTTTAAGGGATAAAGCTAAGGCTTGGTTGATTTCACACACCACCTGGAAGCATTACCACGTGGGATATTTGGTTCAAGCTTTCCTCACAAGTACTTCCCGCCTGTTAAATTTGCCAAGATGAGAAGTGACTCACTAATTTTTTTCAGCAAGATATGGAGTCACTTCATAAAGCTTAAGAGAGTTATAAAGATATGGTTGCAAGTGCAAACATTCTACAACATTGCTTCCTAACACTCATGATACATTATGCTGCAAGTGAGTGACTTTGACAATAAAACACCAAAGAAGCCTATAATTTATTGAGATGATGGCTTGCAAAATTACATGAGACCTTTGGAAGGAATGTTCGAGGAGAGTAGCGGGGGTGCATGAAGTCATTGGCTACACCATAGTAGCCACTCAACTTTCAACCATCCAAAAAAATTAGGTGTTGCTCTAACAGTTTATGCTATTGAAACTCATTCTCTAACATGTGAATTTGTGTAGGAAATCATTTGTCTATAGATTGCCGAGTAGAAAGCTGTTTGCTCAACCCAACAAGTGCATTATCTCACCAATTTTAAAGGGGGCAAGGGAATCCATACTCAAGCACATATACTCCAGCATGGCAAAATCATCCAAATTTCTCGTGGAGGAATAATAATGATCATGAGTCACCTCTTGGTTTTCAAGCTCAGAGACAGATGCAAATTTGGAGAACGTCTTACAAAATTTATGGAGGAGTCGGGCAAGAGATTTGACATGAACGAAGCTCAGCTCCAAAATATGAGTACTCTTGAAAAATCAATCTACATCCATTGAAACCTTGAAACTCAAATGGGGCAAATCCATGATATTTTATCGAGGAGAGTTCAAGGATTGTTGCCAAGTGATACAGAGAAGAATTTGAAGGAGCAAGCTGTTAGTAAACGGTCCCGTATACCCAGCGGAAACAAAAATAATATAACAGGATCGTTTACATGAGCCAAGATCAAGGGTAATGTTTACAATTATATTAATAAATCGCATAATATACACATGATTAAGAGAAACAAACGCACGTTGAAGGCTCCTCCAAATTTCGTCGACGTTTTGCTACCGATCCAAGTGTAGATCGAACCTGCGTAGTCCACACGAAACAATCTTAAAAGAAACAAAGGGATTTGCTAGATCCTCTTGGCTTCAAGATTAAGAAGAAAAACAAAAATCATTGAATTGATTTTTAGGCTCTTGGTGTTACTGCCGTGGGAAGGCAAAAATTGGGGCTGCTGTGTTTTTGTTTTTCAAAAGAGAAAAACCCTTATTAAAAAATCACACACTTTTCCTTTTATACTTAAAAACAATTTGCCCTAACCCCATACGGATAGGCTTGGCTCCAACCAAACGCCCCATGTTGCCAAACACTCCCAATTTGATTTATTTTAATTTCCATCATTATCTCAATTAAAATCAATTAATTATATATATATAATATATATAACATTTAACATAATGATAGAATATTTAAATATGTGTAACACATATTAAACGTAATTTCACTTATTTAATTTTTCTAACAAATTAAATAAAGGCTACGACCTCAGCAAATTTATTGCACTGTGAAATTACCAAATACCCTTTTGCCTAAAAGACGAAAACGCCTTCTTTCTCTTACATCTTAAATTGTCTTCTATGTGTGTGACCCTTAGCCTCCCTCATCATATCGGCTAGTGTACAGTATTGCGATTAACACCATTAATCGTCCACTAATACACAGACCAAGATTGGCCCTAGCAAGGCATCATGGCCACTCGATAGATTCGGATTCAGCAAAGTAGCTACCTGTCAACGATATGGTTACCGTGCAATTCGATCCTTTCATCATACGTTACTCAACGGACGAAGCAAGAAATAGTGTCAACCTTCGGTTACTCTCGATATATTTATTCAGTTTCTGGACCAATGACCCGTATTATAAACTGGATAGAGCAACAACTCAATCCCACTGTGGCCACAGTTTTATGTCATTGCCTATACTGAATCGCCGTGAGATAACTTTCTCCCTGTCCCGGGAGTGATGAATCCTCTGTCAATCCACCATAGTCTTGATACACTCCTTGATGCAGCCAATCACCACCGTATTGACAACTCTGAAAAGAACTGCGTTAGGCTAGTGTCAAACTACACCAATCGGTGCACAAGGCACTCCGGTGATCTCAAGTCTAAGGATCACATGCACCACCATTCGTTAGAGGATTTGTTCCATAAAACACTGGGTTACCATCCATATGGAATCCTCTGGTGGGTCGTCTAGTGAACTTGCTGTGTATCGCCTACAACAAACACCCATGTGTTGCCAGGTTGTCACCAAACACCCTTGACAAGTGAGATCAGTCACGCCTTTCGACAGGGTCGTTCAACACTATGATAGCCTTACCGTATTATCTGTGCCCTTAGTTCAGAATAATACTGGGCTACGAACGTTTCTAGAATGGCCACCATATGTGCTCATAGGGTTCTCACTATCAGATTTGAAACACTTGATACCCTCTCACGGCTCTACCATTCTAAGGACATATACAAACATATTGCAATAATAATGATTTACGCGATATAGAATAAAATGCCTTTTTATGGATCAATGAACATTATTACAAAGAGTCAATTCTCAATATTGATTGGCTCTAGGGCATCTACTCTAACAATCTCCCACTGAACTATAGCCAATCATTCATTTATTTAATACCAAATGACTCAAGTGCCTGTCATCTTCTTCTGCTGCGACAGAGCTTTGTTATGGATCTACGATTGTCGTCAGTATGCACTTTACTAATCTGCACGTCTTTCCTCTCAACTATCTCTCTTGAGATGAATCGTCTGAGTATGTGTCTGGATTTCTGATGAGACCTTGGTTCCCTGCTTGAGCAATTGCCCATTTTTGTCACAATAGTTTCTATAGGATCAACAATCGTAGGAACCACACCAAGTTCAGTAATAACTTCTTAATCCAGACTGCCTTCTTGGCCGCATCCGACAATGCAATATACTCAGCCTTCATTGTAGAATCCGCTACAGTGCTTTGCTTGGAGCTCTCCAGCTCACTGCACCACCATTGAGACAAAATACAAACCCTGATTGCGATCGATAATCATCTTTGTCCTTTTTGGAAACTAGCATCACTGTATCCTCTTACAGTGAGCTCATCTTCCCCTCCATAAACCAAGAACATATCCTTAGTCCTCTTCAGGTACTTAAGAATATCTTGACGCCCATCCAGTGACGCTCACCTGGATCTGATTGATATCTACTATAAGTGCTCAAGGCACATGAGACATCAATCCGATGTACATAGCATGGCATACATGATGATCCTATTGCTGATGCATATGGATCCCTTCACCTATCTCTCTCATCTTGTGTTTTAGGACACAATTCCTTAGAGAGATATAAACACCATGTGACATCAAAGAAATCCTTTCTTGGATTCTTCCATACTGAATTGTTTCAGTACTTGTCAATATATGCACTCTGACTTAGGCCAAGCAACCTACGCGATCTATCACGATAGATCTTTATACCAAGGATGTAGCCGCTTCCCCTAAGTCCTTCATGGAGAAGCACTTGGATAACCAAGTCTTTACCGACTGCAAGTTCGGTATATCATTCCTGATCAAAGTATGTCTCGACAAACAACACTAGGAATGCTATTGCTCTCCACCCACTTTCTTGTAACCCAGGGCTCATCTTCGTTCTTAATAAAACCGAATTCTTTTACGGCTCATCAAAACGAATGTTCCAGCTCCTTGAAGCTTGCTTGAGTCCATAAATGGATCTCTGTAACTTGCATACCTTATTAGCTTGACTATCAGAACGAAACCATCAGGTTGTGTCATATACACATCCTCCTCAAGGTTTCCGTTCAGGAAAGCAGTTTTGACATCCATTTGCCAAATCTCATAGTCATGATATGCAGCAATTGCAAGCTAATCCGGATGGATTTAATCATGGCAACCGGCGAAAAGGTTTCTTCATAGTCAATGCCATGAATTTGTTTAAACCTTTGGCAACCAGTCGTCCTTATAAGTATGCACGTTGCCATCCATGTCAGTCTTCTTCTGAAGACCCATTTACACCCTATGGGTTTTACCCCTTCAGGTGGTTCCACCAGAGACCACACTTGGTTCTGGTACATGGAGTCTATCTTAGATTTCATGGCTTCAAGCCATTTAACGAAATCTGGATCCGATATAGCGTCTTCGTAGTTTCTGGGTTCATCGTCTTGTAGACCAGTATGTCACCATGTTGAGTCACGAGATAACCGTATCTCTCGGGCTCATGGTGTACTCTCCCAGATCTACTTAGCTCCTGTGCTACTTGAGGTAGGTTCACCTTGATCCACAAGTTGTGAGTAACCTCCTCATGATGCTCAACCACTTCTGTGGTACATCATCCCGTTCCTTCATCTAGTATACCTTGTGGTTCTAAACTCATCAGTTCTACTTTTCTCCCACTAGTACTTCTTAGAAAAATATTCCTTTTCTAGGAAGACACCAGATCGAGCAACAAAATTTTGCGCTCTTCTAGGTGGTAAAATAGTATCCTTTGGTCTCCTTTGGATACCCCACAATATACATTTACAGGATTTTGGCCCAGCTTGTTCGAAGTCAATTTCTTAACATAAGCTTCGCAACCCCAAATCCTTAGATAAGACAGTTGGGCTTTCGCCCCCTCCATAGCTCATATGGAGTCTTATCTACAGACTTTGACGGCACACGGTTCAAAACGTGAGTCGCAGTCTCTACGCATAACCCCAGAACGATTGCAGGTAAATCACTAACTCATCATGGACCTAACCATGTCAAGTAAGTCCTATTCCTCCTTTCTGACACTCCATTGTGTTGGGGTGTATAAGAGGGGGTGAGTTGTGATACATCCCCCATTCCTTCAGGTACTCTGAAAACCCTGGCTTAAGTATTCACCTTCTCGATCCGACCGAAGAGCTTTACACTTTTGCCACACCTATTCTGTACTTCATTCCTGATTTCCTTGAATTTATCAAAGGCTTCAGATTTATGTCTCATAAGGTAGACATAACCATATCTACTGAATCATCAGTAAATGTGATAAGTATGAATTCCACCTCTGGCTTCAACTGTTAGTAGACCACATACATCACAGGGATGATGCCTAACAGTTCAGTAGCCCTTTCACTTTGTCCTGTGAAGGGACTTGGTCATCTTGCCTAAAAGGCATGACTCGCATACCTCAAATGACTGGAAGTCAAAAGGGGCCACACTCCATCCCTTTGAAGTTTTGCAATGCGAGTCTTATTAACATGACACACATCTACAATGCCAGAGATTGTTTGGTTTTGATCGCTATGTTTAGCTTTCTTGGTTTAATGTTGAGAATATCTTTATTGTTTAAATCAAGAACATATAATCCATTATATAACCTTGCAATCCAAATAGAAACCATTCAAACTAAAGGACAACAATCCATTAGATATCTCAAAATGATATCCCATATATCCAAACGATACTGAAATAATATTTCTGAAATAGAAGGTACATGATAACAATTATGTAGTTCCAATAATAAGCCCCGTAGGCAAAGATAAACAATAAGTCCCTACAGCCAATGCAGCCACATGTGCTCATTTTCCAACTCGTAGGTCCACCTCCCCCTTGGCGAGCACTCTACTCTGCCTAGACCCTGCACATCATACAAATGTGAGTACCACATCCTGTGTCCATGACCCAGATGTTGAGGGAGAGAAGTTTAATCTCAATCATAAAAATACCTGAAGTCGTAGCCTCTAACTTCTTCTTGCTTGCGAGGAAAGCCTTCAGTGTTTCCTCCAGTGGCCAGGCTTGCCACAAAAGAAGCAGACTACCTTACCCTTCCCTATGCCACTTTCAGGCCCAAGAGCAACCTGTCCTTTGGGGCTTGGGCTTTGGGTTTGCCTTGGCCTTACCCTTGCCGTAACCCTTTGTTTACTGGCAGCAACCAGCAACAGGCTTGGACTTTTTCAAGTCCTGCTCTGCAGTCCTAAGCATGTTCAGAAGCTCTGACAGGGTTTTCTCCATCGTGTTCTATTGAAATTCATTATGAACGGAGCATAAGAGTCAGGCAAGGATTCAGAATTAAATCCATTTGTAATTCTGCATCCAAGCCACATCCCAAAGTCTCAAGCCTCCTATGTGCTCGATCATCTTGAGCACATGAGGACACCTTGGGCTCCCTCAGTCAGACGACTCCCAAACAATGCTTTCGACACCTTGTACCTCTCATGTCGAGTATGTGTTTCGAAAGCTCCTTGAGATGTAGAATAATAAAAGCATCCATATTCTCATGCTGCTTTTGCAGCATAGTGTCATCGATGCTACCACAAGCATTGAACGCTATCAGCATCATCAAGACTTTTGATAAGTCTCCTTACCTTCCTGAGTGGCATCAGGACAGGCTCAGCCATGTATGCTTTTCAAGGATATACAATTTCTTTTCTGACTTAGTATAATCCAAGATTACGATACCAGTCTAGAAATTGGATCCATCCAACCTGTTTTCTTTCTCGTTATCGTCGCAGGTTCATAATGCTCATTTTGGTGAATCTACAATTGCAGAAAATATAAAGTATATAAGTTCATTGATGTTAATATGGTCTTTTATTAACGATGCTCCACTATTTTTACTCAAGCCAATAGCCCTCACTATTAACTCGGGAAAGCCCGTTGACTTTCCTAGTGGACCGAGATCCCATCCTGCCCATTTCAAACCTTCGCTTTGGCGAACAAGCCAAAATGAGTTGATTAGGTAGGCCAACAAACTTAATCCACACCAGTTGATAGCTCCCACTATCAACCTCAAATGTAGAAAGCCAACAAGCCAATCACACAATCCAATGGCTCCAACCATTGTTTCTCAAGTGTGATTCTCAGTATCAGTAAGTGGACACTACATGTCACCACGTACACATAATATGTGTACTGCCTACTATGCCTATGATCGTTTATCAACCTTCCTTTGGCGAACAAGCAAAACCGTCATTTAAGTCGACCCATCACCATTAGGAAAACTCCAATGTATTTTAACCTCCCACTGTAGAAGTGTACCCTTCGCTTTGGCGAACAAGGTTTCGACGAACAGTGGTTTGATTAAAACATGGTGATGGAGGCTTAGTGACTTAATATAATTCAGTTGAGGGGTTTGTTATTTATGTGTCTCATCAATTATTATCTTGTTTAGAATGACATTGTTTGGCATGTTATCAACATTCAACCTTAGCATGCATTCTAAACAAAAATTAAACGTGCAGTACATGGCCCACTAAAACCGATTTCCTCGAGCCTAGAGAATCGGTGGGTCACCTAGGGTCCTGTAAAAAAAATCTTGAGTCTTCAAGTATGGTTGCCTCGTCCTTTGCTTCGTCTTCAAGTACATTACAAAAACTATCGTTCAAATTACAATAAATAAATACTAATTCTTTACATCAATAAATTTAGAAACCTCGATTTACATTCGAGGGAATTAGATGAGAAGAGAATGTACATCGAGAAGAGGAGAAAGGCAGACACGCAGGCCCTATTAAATAAATAATACAACCATACATCCCAAATATTTTAAAACATTCACCCTTAGGTCTAAGGCTCATGTACCGGGCACCATGCAATATACAAACATGTACAAAGCATACTTTCAAAAACAATCAATTTCTGAATTTATGGGTTAATTACATTTACCCCCTGACAATTTACAGATTTCGTTTGGTCAAAAGTTTTGAAACTTTGCTTTTACCCCCTGCACACTTGGAAGTGCTCGTCGCTGCAGCGATGATTTAGCATCGCCCGCGCCGTGCATGGTTTGGTACAGCGCACGTCCAAGGACGATCCCGCGCGCACGCTGTTTTCATACAGCACTCGCCAAAGGACGATCGCGCGGCGATTATTATCGCCGCGGCGACGACATCGCTGCGCGATGATTTATATCGCCGCGCGAGCGTACACATATCTGTGCTCCGGATCTGTTCTAACAGCACCCAAACCACCTACCCGGATTTTGCAATCAATCAACACATTGATCTCAACAAAAATCCATCATCATTAACACCAAACCAGCAAATCATCAAAATTAATTACAAATCGATTAATCAGTTTCCTAAAAACATATTTCAGACAGATTACACGATTCAATATGGCAACATATTATCATCAATACATGTTATCAACCATACACATAAAATTAAAAAATTCAGTACCCTAGGCTCTGTACCACTGTTAGTAAACGGTCCCGTATACGCAGCGGAACAAAAAAAAAATATAACAGGATCGTTTACATAGCCAAGATCAAGGTATGATTTTACTCATTTTTTAAATAAATCTGCATAAATATACAAACTGAGTTAAGAAACAAACGCCACGTTGAAGCTCCCATTTGTCGTCGAACGTTTTGCTACCGATCCAAGTGTAGGATCGAACCTGCGTAGTCCACACGAAGACATCTTAAAAGAACCAAAGAGGGATTTGCTAATCCTCTTGGCTTCAAGTTAAGAGAAAAACAAAATCAATTGATTGATTTTTAGGCTCTTGGTGTTACTGCCGTGGGAATGCAAAATGGGCTGCTAGTTTTTTGTTTTCAAAAGAGAAAAACCCTTAATTAAAAAATCACACCCTTTCCTTTTATACTAAAAACAATTTGCCCTAATCCCATACGAATAGGTTGGGCTCCAACCCAAACGCCCCATGTTGCCAACACTCCAATTGTGATTTTTTTTAATTTCCATCATATTATCTCAATTAAAATCAATTATTATATATTATATAATATAAATATATATATCATATATTAACATTAACATAATGATATAATATTAAATATGTGTGAACACATATTTAAACGTAATTTCACTATTTAATTTCTTAACAAATTAATAAAGGCTACGACCTCACAAATTTAATTGCACTGTGAAATACCAAAATACCCTTTTGCCTTAAAAGACGAAAACGCCCTCTTTCTTCTTACATCTTAATTGTCTTCTATGGTGTGACCCTTAGGCTCCTCATCATATCGGCAGTGTACAGTATTGCATTAACACCAAATTAATCGTCTCACTAATACACAGACCAAGATTGGCCCCTAGCAAGGCATCATGGCCACCCGATAGATTCGGATTCAGCAAAGTAGCTACCTGTCAACGATATGGTTACCGTGCAATTCGATCCTTTCATCATACGTATCTCAACGAGACGAAGGCATAGAAATAGTGTCAACCTTCGGTTACTCTCGATTTATTTTTCAGTTTCTGGACCAATGACCCGTATTATAAACTGGATAGAGCAACAACTCAATCCCACGTGGCCACAGTTTTAGTGTCATTGCCATATACTGAATTCGCCGTTGAGATACTTTCTCCCGTCCGGGAGTGATTAATCCTTGTCAATCCACCATAGTCTTGATACACTCCTTGATGCAGCCAATCACCACCGTATTGACAACTCTGAAAAGAACTGCGTTAGGCTAGTGTCAAACTACACCAATCGGTGCACCAGGCACTCCGTGATCTCAGTCTAAGGATCACATGCACCACCATTCGTTAGAGGATTTGTTCCATAGACACTGGGGTTACCATCCATAGGGAATCCTCTGGTGGTCAGTCTAGTGAACATGCTATGGTGTAATCGCCTACAACAAACACCCATGTGTTGCACCAGGTTGTCACCAAACAACCTTGACAAGTGAGATCAGTCACTGCCTTTCGACAGGGTCGTTCAACACTATTAGACCTTACCGTATTATCTGTGCCCTTAGTTCAGAATAATACTGGGGCTACGGACGTTTCTAGAATGGCCACCATATGTGCTCATAGGGTTCTCACATCAAGATTTGAAACACTTGATACCCTCTTCACGGCTCTAACCCTTCTAGACATATATCAATACATATTGCAATAATAATGATTTACGCGATATAGAATAAAATGCCTTTTATTGATCAATGAACATTATTACAAAGAGTCAATTCTACAATAATTGATTGGCTCTAGGGCATCTACTCTAACACAAGCCAATTCCATTACTTTGAGAAGTGGTAAGGAGCTGAATGAGTCAAACAAAGAAGAAGAAATTGAGGAAAAAGCCAAAAATGAGAAACTGGACCGAACCATCAATGCCATGATGTAGAATCCAAAATGGGTAATGTTATAGCACAGAAGCAGAGCTTGAGAAAGAGTCCAAGATACGAAGAAAAATGAAGCAACTCTTCCACACCTTCACAGAGTGAGTAAATAGGAATTGGACAAGAAATTTGGTAAGTTCATTAACATGTTTAGAAGCTTACATAATAATATTCCTCTTGTGGACATGTTGGAGCAAATGCCAAAGCATTCGAAGTTTCTAAAGGAGTTCCTTATGCACAAAAGGAAGTTTGAAGAACACGAGAGGGTCATGCTCACCGAGGAATGTAGCGCTTTGCTTCAAAAGAAACTACCACTAAAATTAAGAGATCCAGGGAGCTTTAACATTCCTTGCACAATTGGTAGTTTTTATTTTGATAAAGCTTTATGTGATTTAGGAGCTTGCATTAACTTGATTCCATTTTCTATTTTTAGGAAACTTGATTTAGGAGAGGTGAAGTCGACTACAATTCATCTTCAATTGGCGGATAAATCCATAACATATCCCAGGGGAATGATGGAGGATGTCCTAAAAAGGGTAGACAAATTTGTCTTTCGGGTAGATTTTGTAGTTCTCGATATGGAAGAAGACCAGAACATACCTTTAATATTAGGAAGGCCTTTGCTAGCTACTAGTAGGACTTTAATAGATGTACACCAAGGGAAACTAATCTTAAGGGTGGAAGATGAACAAGTGGAGTTCAATGTTTTTAACATGATGAAATATCCATTCGAGTAAGATACTTGCTTTGAGATTAGCATCCTTGATGACAAAGTAGCAGAAACCTTAGAAGAAAACTACCCTAATTCACCCCTAGAAATTTGTTTAGTCAACTCTAGGATTATGGCGGCTGAATTTGAGAGGGTAGATGAACAATGATTGAAGCCTTATGTGTATGGTAGAATGAAGGATAGGAGGGCTTGGATTTTCCTAGATGATCTAGATTGAAGGAGTCAAGGAACATCCAGCTAAAGATGATAACTAAGTGCTTCTTGGGAGGCAACCTAAGTTCCTTTTACTTTAATTTGTTATTTTTGTAGCATTTATATTATTTTTATCATGGTACTATAACTCAAATTATGTTTGTGTGATTTTACAGGGGAAGAAAATTAAAAGTGGAGAAGTTGATCCTAATACCACGACACCATGCTACGACATTCTCTATTTTGGAAATTCAAAAACATTTTGCACAAAACAATGCCGCGGCACAAAGCAACGAAAAATTCCAGCAAGCACAATGCTGCAGCACAAGCATGAAAACAAAATTTTGCTTGTTTTAAAGAAACCCAGCTGCTCACTTTCTTTATTATTATTATTTTATATTTGTGATCTCTCATTCAAACTTCATTCCTACTTCTCCAAACACCAAACCACGTCAATCTACCATCTTCTTATCACTTTGCTAACACTCATTAATCTCTCAATCATTTTTTTTATAGGATTTAAAAGCCATATTTAACGAATTCATCATTTGGAGGAATTAGGGTTTGCGAATTGAGGATTTTGCAATTAAAGGTAAATTCGGATGATTCTTGTTTGAGAGTGACTTCAATTAACTCAAGTAAGTATCTTTGCATGTTGTAATCACAATTTGATGTTGATTGTGATTTATTTTGTGAACTTATCTTGTGGATTTTTGATGAAATTCTATTATTGAGAATTAAATTTGTTGGTTTTGTGGATTTGGATTGTACGAAGTATTACCAAGGGTAACTTCTTTATTCTCTTTAATTTGAAACATTGAGGACAATGTGCATGTTAAAGGTTTGGGGTAGGAAGTTTATCTTTTGAATATAATTTGAGTTTACAACCGTTTTTCATTTTTTGTGCCAATTTTTAAGTGATTTTAAAATGTGATGTTTTTTTAGGAACTAATACATATGTCAATGATAGGACCATGATTGTGATATACATGTAACTTTGAGAAGACATTAATTGTTGTATAATGTAAAGATATTAGTAGGTGTCAATTGCATCTAGTTTATGACTCTCTTGGGAATGGGTTTGATTGGTTGAAAAATTAGAATACTTAGAGAAGTTTTATGTTTTATTTTTAAGGGTACTTAATTTTGAGATCTTAAAAAACTCTAGAACTCATTTGATAACCACTTGAGGTGAAATCCTAGAATCCGCATCGCGTAGGATATGATTTATGCAATTTTGGGACGCATCGGAAACTGGATGGACTCCATGTACTAGAACCAAGTATGGTCTTTGGTGGAACCACTGAAGGGGTAAAACCTTTGAGATGAGGCTGCCATCATTCAAATGATACAACATTCGGTGCAATTTGGAGGTTTACAAAGTGACGATCCTAATTTGCATATTGCAAATTTCTTGGAGCCCTGCGACACTTTCAAACACAATGGAGTATCAAATGACACAATTAGGCTTGGGCTTTCCCATTTTCTTTAAGGGATAAAGCTAAGGCTTGGTTGATTTCACAACCACCTGGAAGCATTACCACGTGGGATATGTTGGTTCAAGCTTTCCTCACAAAGTACTTCCCGCCTGTTAAATTTGCCAAGATGAGAGTGACATCACTAATTTTTTCAGCAAGATATGGAGTCACTTCATAAAGCTTAAGAGAGTTATAAAGATATGGTTGCAAGTGCAAACATTCTACAACAAGTTGCTTCCTAACACTCATGATACATTATGCTGCAAGTGGTGATCTTTGAACAATAAAACACCAGAAGAAGCCTATAAATTTATTGAGATGATGGCTTGCAAAATTACATGAGACCTTGGAAAGGAATGTTTCGAGGAGAGTAGCGGGGGTGCATGAAGTCATGGCTACACCATAGTAGCCACTCAACTTTCAACCATCCAAAAAAATTAGGTGTTGCTTAACAGTTTATGCTATT
Source organism: Pistacia vera (assembly GCF_008641045.1). Lineage (NCBI taxonomy): Eukaryota > Viridiplantae > Streptophyta > Magnoliopsida > Sapindales > Anacardiaceae > Pistacia > Pistacia vera. The sequence continues at coordinate 928,932 of NW_022195434.1, read as the reverse complement.
GAAACTCATTCTCTAACATGGAATTTGGTAGGAAATCATTTGTCTATAGATTGCCGAGAGTAGAAAGTCTGTTTGCTCAACCCAACAAGTGCATTATCTCACCAATTTCAAAGGGGGCAAGGGAACCATACTCAAGCACAATATACTCCAGCATGGCAAAATCATCCAAATTGTGGAGGAATAATAATGATCATGAGTCACCTCTTGGTTTTCAAGCTCAAGAGACAGATGCAAATTTGGAGAACGTGTTACAAAAATTATGGAGGAGTCGGGCAAGAGATTGACATGAACGAAGCTCAGCTCAAAATATGAAGTACTCTTGAAAAATCAATCTACATCCATTAGAAACCTTGAAACCAAATGGGGCAAATCCATGATATTTTATCGAGGAGAGTTCAAGGATTGTGCCAAGTGATACAGAGAAGAATTTGAAGGAGCAAGCTGTTAGTAAACGGTCCGTATACGCAGCGGAAACAAAAAAAATAATATAACAGGATCGTTTACATGAGCCAAGATCAAGGGTTAGATTTTACAATTTAATTAAATAAATCTGCATAAATATACAAACATGAGTTAAGAGAAACAAACGCACGTTGAAGGCTCCTCCAAATTTGTCGTCGAACGTTTGCTACCGATCCAAGTGTAGGATCGAACCTGCGTAGTCCACGAAGACAATCTTAAAAGAAACAAAGAGGGATTTGCTAGATCCTCTTGGCTTCAAGATTAAGAAGAAAAACAAAAATCAATTGAATTGATTTTTAGGCTCTTGGTGTTAATGCCGTGGGAGAGGCAAAAATTGGGGCTGCTGTGTTTTTGTTTTCAAAAGAGAAAAACCCTTAATTAAAAAAATCACACACTTTCCTTTATACTAAAACAATTTGCCTAATCCCATACGGATAGGCTGGGCTCCAACCAAACGCCCCATGTTGCCAAACACTCCAATTTGATTTTTTTAATTTCCATCATTATCTCAATAAAATCAAAATTAATAATATATATATTATATAATATATTACATTTAACAATAATGATAGAATATTTAAATATGTGTGAACACAATTTTAAACGTAATTTCACTTATTTAATTTTTCTACAACAATTAAATAAAGGCTAGACCTCAGCAAATTTAATTGCACTGTGAAATTACCAAAATACCCTTTTGCCTAAAAGACGAAAACGCCCTTCTTCTTCTACATCTAAATTGGTCTTATGTGTGTGAACCTTAGGCTCCTCATCATATCGGCAGTGTACAGTATTGCGATTAACACCAATTATGTCTCACTAATACACGACCAAGATTGGCCCCTAGCAAGGCATCATGGCCACTCGATAGATTCGGATTCAGCAAGTAGCTACCTGTCAACGATATGGTTACCTGCAATCGATCCTTTCATCATACGTTATCTCAACGAGACGAAGGTAGAAATAGTGTCAACCTTCGGTTACTCTCGATATTATATTCAGTTTCTGGACCAATGACCCGTATTATAAACTGAGAGAGCAAACAACAATCCCAATGTGGCCACAGTTTTAGTGTCATTGCCATATACTGAATCGCGTGAGATAACTTTCTCCGTACCCGGGAGTGATGAATCCTCTGTCAATCCACCATAGTCTTGATACACTCCTTGATGCAGCCAATCACCACCGTATTGAAACTCTGAAAAGAACTGCGTTAGGCTAGTGTCAAACTACACCAACGGTGCACAAGGCACTCGGTGATCTCAAGTCTAAGGATCACATGCACCACCATTCGTTAGAGGATTGTTCCATAACACGGGGTTACCATCCATATGGAATCCTCTGGTGGGTCAGTCAGTGAACTTGTGTGGTGTAATCGCCTACAACAAACACCATGTGTTGCACAGGTTGTCACCAAAACCTTGACAAGTGAGATCAGTCACTGCCTTTCGACAGGGTCGTTCAACACTATGATAGCCTTACCGTATTATCTGTGCCCTTAGTTCAGAATAATACTGGGGCTACGAACGTTTCTAGAATGGCCACCATATGTGCTCATAGGGTTCTCACTATCAAGATTTGAAACACTTGATACCCTCGTCACGGCTCTACCATTCTAAGGACATATATCAATACATATTGCAATAATAATGATTTACGCGATATAGAATAAAAGCCTTTTATTGATCAATGAACATTATTACAAAGAGTCAATTCACAATAATTGATTGGCTTAGGGCATCTACTCTAACAATCTCCACTTGAACTATAGCCAATCAATCTGTATTTAATACCAAATGATCTCAAGTGCCTGTCATGCTTCGCTGCGACAGAGGCTTTGTTAGTGGATCTACGAGTTGTCGTCAGTATGCACTTACTAATCTGCACGTCTTCCTCTCAACTATCTCTCTGATGAGATGGAATCGTCTGAGTATGTGTCTGGATTTCTGATGAGACCTTGTTCCCTGGCTTGAGCAATTGCTCCATTTTGTCACAATAGATGTCTATAGGATCAACAATCGTAGGAACCACACCAAGTTCAGTAATGAACTTCTTAATCCAGACTGCCTCTCTGGCCGCATCCGACAATGCAATATACTCAGCCTCATTGTAGAATCCGACTACAGTGCTTTGCTTGGAGCTCTTCCAGCTCACTGCACCACCATTGAGACAAAATACAAACCCTGATTGCGATCGATAATCATCTTTGTCCGTTTGGAAACTAGCATCACTGTATCTCTTACAGTGAGCTCATCTTCCCCTCCATAAACCAAGAACATATCCTAGTCCTCTTCAGGTACTAAGAATATCTTGACAGCCATCCAGTGACGCTCACACTGGATCTGATTGATATACTATAAGTGCTCAAGGCACATGAGACATCAATCCGAGTACATAGCATGGCATACATGATGGATCCTATTGCTGATGCATATGGATCCTCTTCATCCTATCTCTCTCATCTTGTGTTTTAGGACACAATTCCTTAGAGAGATAAACACCATGTGACATCAAAAGAAATCCTTTCTTGGATTCTTCCATACTGAATGTTTCAGTACTTTGTCAATATATGCACTCTGACTTAGGCCAAGCAACCTACGCGATCATCACGATAGATCTTTATACCAAGGATGTAGCCGCTTCCCCTAAGTCCTTCATGGAGAGCACTTGGATAACCAAGTCTTTACGACTGCAAGTTCGGTATATCATTCCTGATCAGAAGTATGTCATCGACAAACAACACTAGGAATGCTATTCGCTCCCACTCACTTTCGAAACACAGGGCTCATCTTCGTTCTTAATAAAACCGAATTCTTTACGGCTTCATCAAAACGAATGTTCCAGCTCCTTGAAAGCTTGCTTGAGTCCATAAATGGATCTCTGTACATTGCATACCTATTAGCTTGACTATCAAGAACGAAAACATCAGGTTGTGTCATATACACATCCTCCTCAAGGTTTCCGTTCAGAAAGCAGTTTGACATCCATTTGCCAAATCTCAGTCATGATATGCAGCAATTGCAAGCATAATCCGGATGGATTTAATCATGGCAACCGGCGAAAAGGTTTCTTCATAGTCAATGCCATGAATTTGTTTGAAACTTTGGCAACCAGTCGTGCCTTATAAGTATGCACGTTGCCATACCATGCAGTCTTCTTCTGAAGACCCATTTACCCTATGGGTTTTACCCTTCAGGTGGGTTCCACCAGAGACCACATGGTTTTGGTACATGGAGTATCTTAGATTTCATGGCTTCAAGCCATTTAACGGAATCTGGATCGATATAGCGTCTTCGTAGGTTCTGGGTTCATCGATCTTGGTAGACCAGTATGTCACCATGTTGAGTCACGAGATAACCGTACTCTCGGGCTCATGGTGTACCTCCAGATCTTACGTAGCTCCTGTGCTACTTGAGGTAGTTCACCTTGATCCACAGTTGTGGAGTAACCTCCTCATGATGCTCAACACATTCTTGTGGTACATCATCCCGTCCTTCATCTAGTATACCTTGTGGTTCTAGAACTTCATCGAGTTCTACTTTTCTCCCACTAGTAATCTTAGAAAATATTCCTTTTCTAGGAAGACAACCAGATCGAGCAACAAAAATTTTGCGCTCTTCTAGGTGGTAGAAATAGTATCCTTTGGTCTCCTTGGATACCCACAAATATACATTTACAGGATTTAGGCCCAGCTTGTTCGAAGTCAATTTCTTAACATAAGTGTCGCAACCCAAATCCTTAGATAAGACAAGTTGGCTTTCGCCCATCCATAGCTCATATGGAGTCTTATCTAAACAGACTTTGACGGCACACGGTTCAAAACGTGAGTCGCAGTCTCTACGGCATAACCCCAGAACGATGCAGGTAAATCACTAAAAATCATCATGGGACCAAACCATGTCAAGTAAGGTCCTATTCCTCCTTTCTGACACTCCATTGTGTTGGGGTGTATAGAGAGGGGTGAGTGTGATACATCCCACATTCCTTCAGGTACTCTGAAAAACCCTGAGCGAGCAAGTATTCACCTTCTCGATCCCGAATTGAGCTGTACTTATTTCCGAATGACGTTTGAATTTATCAAGGCTTCAGATTATGTCTCATAAGGTAGACATAACCTATCTACTGAAATCATCAGTAAATGTGATGAAGTATGAATATCCACCTCTGGCTTCAACTGTTAGTAGACCACATACATCATATGGATGATGCCTAACAGTTCAGTAGCCCTTTCACTTGTGTCCTGTGAAAGGGGACTTGGTCATCTTGCCTAAAAGGCATGACTCGCCTACCTCAAATGACTGGAAGTCAAAAGGGGCCACAAAACTCCATCCCTTTGAAGTTTTGCAATGCGAGTCTTATTAACATGAGCACAATCTACAATGCCAGAGATATGTTTGTTTTGATCGCTATGTTTAGCTTTCTTGGTTTCAATGTTGAGAATATCTTTATTGTTTAAATCAAGAACATATAATCCATTATATAACCTTGCAATTCCAAATAGAATACCATTCAAACTAAAGGACAACAATCCATTAGATATCTCAAAAGTGATATCCCATTATATCCAAAACGGATACTGAAATAATATTTCTAGAAATAGAAGGTACATGATTAACAATTATTAGTTCCAATAAAGCCCGTAGGCAAAGATAAACAATAAGCCCTACAGCCAATGCAGCCACATGTGCTCTATTTCAACTCGTAGGTCCACCTCCCCCTTGGCGAGCACTCTACTGCCTAGACCCGCACATCAGTACAAATGTGAGTACCACATCTGTGTCCATGACCCAAGATGTTGAGGGAGAAGTATCTCAAATAAAAATCTGAAGTCGGAGCTAAAGTGGAGAGGAACTCTAGACACTTCTTCTTGCTTAGGAGATAAGCGCTTGCAGTTCTCACAGGAGGCCAGGACTTGCCACAAAAGAAGCAGACTACCTTACCCTTACCCTATGCCACTTTCAGGCACAAGAGCAACCTGTCCTTTGGGCTTGGGTTGGGTTTGGCCTGGCCTTACCTTGCCGTAACCCTTTGGTTACTGGCAGAAACCAGCAAAACAGGCTTGGACTTTTCAAGTCTGCTCTGCAGTCCTAAGCATGTTCAGAAGCTTGACAGGGTTTTCTCCATCTGTCATATTGAAATCATTATGAGGAGCAAGAGTCAGGCAAGGATTGCAGAAATTATCCATTTGTAATTCTGCATCCAAGCCACATCCCAAGTCTCAAGCCTCTCTATGTGCTCGATCATCTGAGCACATGAGGACCAACTTGGGCCTCAGTCAGACGACTCCCAAACAATGCTTTCGACACACTGTACCTCTCATGCGAGTATTTGTTTCGTAAGCTCCTTGAGATGTAGAATAATAGAAGAAGCATCCATATTCTCATGCTGCTTTTGCAGCATAGGTGTCATCGATGCTAACATCAAGCAATGAACGCTATCAGCATCATCAAGGAACTTTTGATAAGTCTCCTAACTTCCTGAGTGGCATCAGGATAGCTCAGCCAGGTATGGCTTTTCTGACAATCTTTTCTGAAGATATAAATCGAGAAGATAGCTTCTTGGATCTCAGAGGTACTCGCGGTCCGCAGGTTCATAATGCTCATTTTGGTGAATCTACAATTGCAGAAAATATAAAGTAAATAAAGTTCATTGATGTTTAATATGGTCTTTATAAACGATGCTCACACTATTTTATCAAGCCAATAGCCCTCACTATTAACTCGGGAAAGCCCGGTGACTTTCCTAGTGGACCGAGATCCATCTGCCCATTTCAAACCTTCGCTTTGGCGAACAACAAAGCCAAAATGAGTTGATTAGGTAGGCCAACAAACTTAATCCACACCAGTTGATAGCTCCACTATCAACCTCAAATGTGAGAAAGCCACAAGCCAATCACACAATCCAATGGCTCCAACCATTTTTCTCAGTGTGATTCTCAGTATCGTAGATGGGACACTACATGTCCACGTACACATAATATGTGTATGCTCTTACTATGCCTATGATGCGTTTATCAACCTTCACTTTGGCGAACAAGCAAAACCGTCATTTTAAGATCGACCCATCACCATTAAGGAAAACTCCAATGTATTTTAACCTCCCACTGGTAGAAGTGTACCCTTCGCTTGGCGAACAAGGTTTCGACGAACAGTGGTTTGATTAAAACCATGGTGATGGAAGGCTTACGTGACGTTAATATAATTCAGTTGAGGGGTTGTTATTTAATGTCTCATCAGATTATATCTTTGTTAGAATGAATTGTTTGGCATGTTATCAAACATTCAACCTAGCATGCATTCTAAACAAAAATTAAACGTGCAGGTACATGGCCCAACTAAAAACCGATTTCCTCGAGCCTAGAGGAATCGGTGGGTCACCTAGGGGTCCTGTAATAAAAAATCTTGAGTCTTCAAGTATGGTTGCCTCGTCCTTTGCTTGTCTTCAAGTACATTACAAAAAACTATCGTTCTAAATTACAATAAATAAAATACTAAATTCTTTACATAAAAATTTAGAAACTCGATTTACATTCGAGGGGAATTAGATGAGAAGAGAATGTACATCGAGAAGAGGAGAAGGCAGGGACACGCAGGCCCTATTAAATAAATAATACAAACCATACATACCCAAATATTTTAAAACATTCACCCTTAGGTCTAAGGCTCATGTACCGGGACACCATGCAATATACAAACATGTACAAGCATACATTTCAAAAACAATCACATTTCTGAAATTATGGGTTAATTACAATTACCCCCTGACAATTTACAGATTTCGTTTGGTCAAAAAGTTTTGAAACTATGCTTTACCCCCGCACACTGGAAGTGCGCTCGCTGCAGCGATGAGTTAGATCGCCGCGGAGTGTGCATTGGTTGGTACAGCGCACGTCCGAAGGACGATCGCCGCGCATGGCGAGGAGTGTTTTCATACAGCACTCGCAAAGGACGATCGCCGCGGCGATGAGTTATATCGCCGCGCGGCGACGACGTCGCTGCGGCGATGGGTATATCGCCGCGGCGAGCGTACACAGATCTGTAGCTCCGGATCTGTTCATACAGCAACCAAAAACACTCTACCGGATTTTGCAATCAATCAAACACATGATCTCAACAAAAATCCATCATGCATTAAACCAAACCAGCAGACATCAACAAATTAAAATTTAATCGATTATCAGTTTCCTAAAAAAATATTTCAAGACAGATTTACACAGATTCAATATGGCAACATATTTCATCAAATACATGTTATCAAACCATACACATAAAAATTGTAAATTCAGTACCCTAGGCTCTGATACCACTGTTAGTAAACGGTCCGTATAGCAGCGGAAAAAAAAAATAATATACAGGATCGTTTACATGAGCCAAGATCAAGGGTATGATTTTACAATTTATATTAAATAAAATCTGCATAAATATACAAAAATGAGTTAAGAGAACAAACGCACGTGAAGGCTCTCCAAATTTGTCGTCGAACGTTTTGTTGCACGACACATGTGTAGGTGAGCGAACCTGCGTAGTCCACACGAAGACAATCTTAAAAGAACAAAGAGGGATTGCTAGATCCTCTTTGGCTTCAAGATTAAGAAGAAAAACAAAAATCAATTGAATTGATTTTTAGGCTCTTGGTGTTACTGCCGTGGGAGAGGCAAAAATTGGGGTGCTATGTTTTTGTTTTTCAAAGAGAGAAAAACCTTAATTAAAAAATCACACACTTTCCTTTTATACTAAAAACAATTGCCCTAATCCCATACGGAATAGGCTTGGGCTCCAACCCAAACGCACCATGTTGCCAACACTCCCAATTTGATTTTTTTTAATTTCCATCATTATCTCAATTAAAATCAATTAATATAATATATATAATATATATTATATATATATATAATATTAACATTAACAATAATGATAGAATATTTAAATATGTGTGAACACATATGTAACGTAATTTCACTATTTAATTTTTCTAACAAATTAAATAAAGGCTACGACCTCAGCAATTTAATGCACTGTGAAATTACCAAATACCCTTTTGCCTTAAAAGACGAAAACGCCCCTTCTTTCTTCTTACATCTTTAAATTGTCTTCTATGTGTGTGACCCTTAGGTCCTCATTCATATCGGCAGTGTACAGTATTGCGATTAACACCAATTAATCAGCCATATACAACTCACTTAGATACACGCAGAGGCCCCCACCGATAGCACCCTTCGGATTCAGCAAAGTAGCTACCTGTCAACGATATGGTTACCGTGCAATTCGATCCTTCATCATACGTTACTCAACGAGACGAAGGCATAGAAATAGTGTCAACCTTCGGTTACTCTCGATTTATTTATTCAGTTTCTGACCAATGACCCGTATATAAAACTGGATAGAGCAACAACTCAATCCCACTGTGGCCACAGTTTTAGTGTCATTGCCCTATACTGAATCGCGCGTGAGATAACTTTCTCCCGTACCCGGGAGTGATGAATCCTTGTCAATCCACCATAGTCTTGATACACTCCTGATGCAGCCAATCCCACCGTATTGACAACTCTGAAAAGAACTGCGTTAGGTAGTGTCAAACTACACCAATCGGTGCACAGGCACTCGGTGATTCTCAAGTCTAAGGATCACATGCACACCATTCGTTAGAGGGATTTGTTCCATAGACACTGGGGTTACCATCCATATGGATCCTCTGGTGGGTCAGTCTAGTGAACATGCTATGGGGTAATCGCCTACAACAAACACCCATGTGTTGCACCGGTTGTCACCAAACACCTTGACAAGTGAGATCAGTCAATGCCTTTCGACAGGGTCGTTAACACTATGATAGCCTTACGTATTATCTGTGCCCTTAGTCAGAATAATACTGGGGCTACGGACGTGTTCTAGACATGGCCACCATATGTGCTTAGGGTTCTCACACTCAAGATTTGAAACACTTGATACCCTCGTCACGGCCTCGAAATTCTCAAAAATTAACTAAGGGCTATAAAACATAATTTAAATCATGTACCTCCATGTTGGGCGTTACACACTTTGTGAAATAATTAATAGAATTCATTTTCATTCGCGAAGCAAAAACTCCAGCCCCCTTCTCTCCCACATCGGATTGTCTTTTTACTTCAAACAAAATTTGCTTGATTTTGTTCTTGGTTCTTAAGGCTGAAGAGGATCTACCAAATCCCTCTTTAGTTCCCTAGGGTTATCTTCATGTGGACTATATTGGTTCGATCCTACTCTTGGGTCAGTAGCGAAACCCGTTCAGAGGAAAGTTGGAGGAGCCTCCAAACGTGCGTATGATTTCTTAACTCTAGACTGAATTTTAGCATATTCTTACTTAATGTATAAACTATAAATTTTTGCCCTGATCTTGGTTCTAACGAACGATCCATGTTATAAATAATTTTTATTTTCTGCTGCCATGACTTGATTATTTCCTAACAGTGGTATCAGAGCCTAGGGTACCATATTTTACAGTTTTTGATAGAGTAGATGCCCTAGAGCCAATCAATTATTGTAGATTGACTCTTTGTAATAATGTTCATTTATTCTATATAGCGTAAATCATTATTATTGCAATATGTATTGATATATGTCCTTAGAATGGTAGAACCATGATGAGGGTATCAAGTGTTTCAAATCTTGATAGTGAGAACCCTATGAGCACATATGGTGGCCATTCTAGAAACGTCCGTAGGCCTAGTATTATTCTAAAGTAAGGGCATAGATAATACGGTGCTATCATAGTGTTGAACGACCTTGTCGAAAAGCAGTGACTGATCTCACTTGTCAAGGTTGTTTGGTGACAACCTGGAGCAACACATGGGTGCTTATTGTAAGCAAGTTCACTAGACTGACCCACCAGAGGATTCCATATGGATGGTAACCCTAGTGTCTATGGGATAAATCCTCTAATGAATGGTGGTGCATGTGATCCTTAGACTTGAGATCACCAGAGCGCCTTGTGCACCGATTAGTGTAGTTTGACACTAGCTTAACGCAGTTATATTCAAAGCTATCAATACGGTAGTGATTGGGTGCATCAAGGAGTGTATCAAGACTATGGTGGATTGACAGAGGATTCATCACTCTCGGGTACAGGAGAAGTTATCTCATGGCACAATTCAGTAAATGACAATGACACTAAAACTGTGGCCACATTGGGATTGAGTTATTGCTCGATCCAGTTTATAATTCAGGTCATTGGTCTAGTAACTGAATACATAATATCGAGAGTAATTGATGTTGACACTCTTTATATGCCTCGGTGTCATCGAGATAACGTATGATGAAATGATTGGATTGTATGGTAACTTATCCCGTTAACATCTTGGGTTATTAACACAAGATGTGTTTCTCATAGTTGATTGATATGTAGGGACTACAGCAGTGTAGATTTTTGGCCGAGGGAAAGGTGGACCTACCAGTTGAAAAATGAAGCAAGTCGTGCTGCATTTGCTATAGGATCTTATCGTCTGATTTTGCTGATGGGCTTGTTTCTTAGAACTCATGGATTATTATGATTTTTCTTCAGTTTCTAGAAATTATATAACTGTGTCCACTTAGGACAAATAAGAGTATTACTTTACTAATAGATTATTGTCCTTGAACGTAAATAATATTCTTTATGGAACTATTTCATAATAATATGCTCTTAAGATAGACAATAAAGATAATCTCAAAAATAACAACTATGCCAACTGTGGTAAGTTGAGTGAACTAGAAGGAATGTGGGATAGTATTAAAAACTAGCATCTCCATGTACACCCCAAAATAATGGTGTATCTAAAAGAGGAGATTAGGACCCAACTTGATATGGTTAGATCCTTGATGAGTTTCTATGATTTTCCCACATAATTCTAGGGTTGTACCGTAGAGACTGCGACTCACGTACCAAACCGTGTGCCATCAAGGTCTGTAGATAAGACTCTATATGATCAATGGAGTGGGCGAAAGCCCAACTTGTCTTATCTAAGGATTTGGGTTTGCGACGCTTATGTCAAGAAATTGACTTCAAACAAGCTAGGCCTGAAATCCTGTATATTCGTGGGGTATCCTGAGGAGTCCGAAGGATACTATTTCTACTACCCAGAAGAGCAAAAAATCTTTGTTGCTCATTTTGGTGTCTTCCTAGAAAAGGAATTTTCTAAGAAGTACTAGTAGGAGAAAAGTAGAACTCAATGAAGTTCTAGAAACACAAATAATACTAGACGAAGGACGGGATGATGTGCCACAGGAAGTGATTGAACATCAGAGGAGGTTACACACAACTTGTGGATCAAAGTGAACTCCCTCAAATAGCAAATGAGCTACATAGATTTGGGAGAGTACGCCATGAGCCCGAGAGATATGGTTATCTTGTGACTCAACATGGTGACGTACTAGTCTACTAAGACGATGAACCCAAAACCTACGAAGACGCTATATCGAATCCAGATTCTGTTAAATGGCTTGAAGCCATGAAATCTGAGATGGACTCCATGTACTAGAACCAAGTATGGTCTTTGGTGGAACCACCTGAAGGGGTAAAACCTTTGAGATGAAGCCTGCCATCATTCAAATGATACAACATTCGGTGCAATTTGGAGGTTTACAAAGTGACGATCCTAATTTGCATATTGCAAATTTCTTGGAGCCCTGCGACACTTTCAAACACAATGGAGTATCAAATGACACAATTAGGCTTGGGCTTTTCCCATTTTCTTTAAGGGATAAAGCTAAGGCTTGGTTGATTTCACAACCACCTGGAAGCATTACCACGTGGGATATGTTGGTTCAAGCTTTCCTCACAAAGTACTTCCCGCCTGTTAAATTTGCCAAGATGAGAAGTGACATCACTAATTTTTTTCAGCAAGATATGGAGTCACTTCATAAAGCTTAAGAGAGTTATAAAGATATGGTTGCAAGTGCAAACATTCTACAACAAGTTGCTTCCTAACACTCATGATACATTATGCTGCAAGTGAGTGATCTTTGAACAATAAAACACCAGAAGAAGCCTATAAATTTATTGAGATGATGGCTTGCAAAAATTACATGAGACCTTTGGAAAGGAATGTTTCGAGGAGAGTAGCGGGGGTGCATGAAGTCAATGGCTACACCATAGTAGCCACTCAACTTTCAACCATCCAAAAAAAATTAGGTGTTGCTCTAACAGTTTATGCTATTGAAACTCATTCTCTAACATGTGAATTTTGTGTAGGAAATCATTTGTCTATAGATTGCCGAGTAGAAAGTCTGTTTGCTCAACCCAAACAAGTGCATTATCTCACCAATTTTCAAAGGGGGCAAGGGAATCCATACTCAAGCACATATACTCCAGCATGGCAAAATCATCCAAATTTCTCGTGGAGGAATAATAATGATCATGAGTCACCTCTTGGTTTTCAAGCTCAAGAGACAGATGCAAATTTGGAGAACGTGCTTACAAAATTTATGGAGGAGTCGGGCAAGAGATTTGACATGAACGAAGCTCAGCTCCAAAAATATGAAGTACTCTTGAAAAATCAATCTACATCCANATCGCGTAAATCATTATTATTGCAATATGTATTGATATATGTCCTTAGAATGGTAGAACCGTGACGAGGGTATCAAGTGTTTCAAATCTTGATAGTGAGAACCCTATGAGCACATATGGTGGCCATTCTAGAAACGTCCGTAGGTCTAGTATTATTCTGAAGTAAGGGCATAGATAATACGGTGCTATCATAGTGTTGAACGGCCTTGTAGAAAGGCAGTGACTAATCTCACTTGTTGTTTGGTGACAACCTGGTGCAACACATGGGTGCTTGTTGTAAGTAAGTTCACTAGACTGACCCACCAGAGGATTCCATATGGATGGTAACCCTAGTGTCTATAGGATAAATCCTCTAATGAATGGTGGTGCATGTGATCCTTAGACTTGAAATCACCAGAGTGCCTTGTGCACCGATTAGTGTAGTTTGACACTAGCCTAACGCAGTTCTATTTAGAGCTGTCAATGCGGTAGTGATTGGCTGCATCAAGGAGTGTATCAAGACTATGGTGGATTGACAGAGGATTCATCACTCCCAGGTACAGGAGAAGTTATCTCATGGCGCAATTCAGTAAATGGCAATGACACTAAAACTGTGGCTACATTGGGATTGAGTTATTGCTCGATCCAGTTTATAATTCAGGTCATTGGTCTAGTAACTGAATACATAATATCGAGAGTAACTGAGGTTGACACTCTTTCTATGCCTCGGTCTCATCGAGATAATGTATGATGAAATGATTGGATTGTATGATAACAATATCGTTGACAGGTAGCTACTTCACTGAATCCGAATCTATCGGGTGGCCATGATGCCTTGCCAGGGGCCAATCTTGGTTTGTGTGTAGTGAGACGATTAATTGGTGTTAATCGCGATACTACACACTGCTAGTATGATAAGGAGCCTATGGGTCACACACATAGAAGATAATTTAAGAACCTGTTTAAAAGAATAGTGTTTTGGTCATTTTAGGCGAAAAGGGTATTTTGGTAATTTCTCAATGCAATTAAATTTGCTGAGGTCGTAGCATTTATTTAATTTATTAATAAAATTAAATAAGTGAAATTATATTTAAATATGTGTTGCATATATTTAAATGAATCATTGTTATTGTTAAATGTTAATATATGAAATATATATTAATTGAGTTTAATTGAAATAACAATAATGATAAAATAACATGAGCCTTAGACCTATGGTGAATGTTTTAAATTTTTGGGTATGTATGGTTGTAATTTATTAAATAGAGCCTGCGTGTCTTGCCTTTCTCCCTTTCTCGATGTACATTCTCTTCTCATCTTATTCCCCTCGAATGTAAATCGAGGTTTCTAAATTTATTGATGTAATGAATTTTTTATAATTATTCTCACTATAAATTTAGAATGATGTTTTTGTAATGTACTTGAAGACGGATCAAGGAAGAGACAATCATACTTGAAGACTGAAGATTTTATTACATGACTCCTAGGTGACCTACCGATTCTTCTAGGCTCGAGGAAATCGGTTTTAGTTGGGCCATGTACTGGCACGTTTTAATATTTTGTTTAGAATGCATGCTAAGGTTGAATGTTCAATAACATGCCAAACAATGTCATTCTAACAAAGATAATAATCTGGTGAGACATTAAATGATAAACCCTCAATTAAAGTATATTAAGTCACATACTCCTTCCATCACCATTATTTAAATCAAACCACTGTTCGTCAAAACCTTGTTCGCCAAAGCGAAGGGTACACTTCTACCAGTGGAAGGTTAAAATTCATTGGAGTTTTCCTTAATGGTGATGGGTCGACTTAAAATGACGGTTTTGCTTGTTTGCCAAAGTGAAGGTTGATAAATGCGTCATAGGCATAGTAGAGAAGTACACATACTGTGTGTACGTGATGGCATATAGTGTCCACTCTACTGATACTGAGAATCACACTTGAGGACAATGGTTGGGGCCATTGGATTGTGTGATTGGCTTGTTGGCTTCGTCACATTTGAGGTTGATAGTAGGAGCTATCAACTGGTGAGGATTAAGTTTTTTGACCAACCTAATCAACCCATTTTGGCTTGTTCGCCAAAGCGAAGGTTCGAAATGGGCTAAATAGGATCTCAGTCCACTAGGAAAGCCAACGGGCTTTCCCAAGTTAATAGGGAGGGCTATTGACTTCAGGAAAATAGTGGGAGCGATTGTTTAATAAAAGGCCTTATTAAACAAATAATAATAAACATTGTAATAACGATTATTTATTCTGCACTTGTAGATTCACTTAAAATTGAGCAAAATGATCCCAACATCACTACGACAAATCATCGAACTAGGAGAGAAGTGGAATGGTGGGAACTTCGTTGACGGGTATAAAAGTATAAGCGATATACTTCAGTCAAGCGATAGATTATACACCATTGAGCAAGCTCTGGTGATAGTTCTATCCATGAGACTGGGTATGTATATGTGAAGCATACACATGATGCAAAAGTAGAAATGATAAGATACATTGTGCTTGCATCAATGACACCATTACTGCGACAGTAGTGCCAAAAAATGGACTTAGCCTATATTCTTCATTTTCTTCAAAGGAATGAGAAGCATATGGTGTCTCGGTCTCTATTCAGATGCAAGATGGAAGAGGGTACCAAAATTGGTGATCATATACTAAAATTGACCGAGTATATGAACAGGCTTGAGATTTTGGGATGTGGACTTAATGAGGGTTTAGTGATAGACCTCATATTACAGTCTTTACCAAGTTCTTATTCTCAGTTTGTCTATGACTTCATTAAGGATGATAAGAAGAACACCCTTTCTGAGCTTCTAGATATGTTGAAGGCTATTAAGTTCGGCATGAAAATGTCAGAAATGTTGACGTTGGTTGAAGCTAGCTCAAGTGAGATGGCAAGGGCTCAGAAGTCATTGGAAAGAACTATTGCAGAAAGGAAAGGCGTTTGTCCTCACTATGGGAATCCCAGCCATTGGAGGAAACATTACAAGGCCTTCCTAGCAAGAAGGAAGAAGAATGTTACTTCTTTGTCAGGTACGTTTTTTATATGAACTTATCCTGTTAACATCTTGGGTTATTAACATAAGATGTGGTTCTCACATTTGATTGATATATAGGGACTACGGCGGTGTAGATTTTTGGCCGAGGGAAAGGTGGACCTACCAGTTGAAAAATGAAGCAAGTCGTGCTGCATTTGCTGTAGGATCTTATCGTCTGATTTTGCTGATGGGCTTGTTTCTTAGAACTCGTGGATTATTATGATTTTTCTTCAATTTCTAGAAATTATATTTCTGTGTCCACTTAGGACAAATAAGAGTATTACTTTACTAATGGATTATTGTCCTTGAACGTAAATAATATTCTTTATGGAACTATTTCATAATAATATGTTCTTAAGATAGACAGTAAGGATAATCTCAAAAATAACAACTATGCCAACTGTGGTAAGTTGAGTGAACCAGAAGGAATGTGGGATAGTATTAAAAACTTGCATCTCCATGTACACCCCGAAATAATGGTGTATCTGAAAGAGGAGATTAGGACCTAACTTGATATGGTTAGATACTTGATGAGTTTCTATGATTTTCCCACATAATTCTAGGGTTGTGTCCTAGAGACTACGACTCATGTACCAAACCGTGTGCCATCAAGGTCTATAGATAAGACTCCATATGATCAATGGAGTGGGCAAAAGCCCAACTTGTCTTATCTAAGGATTTGGGTTTGCGACACTTATGTCAAGAAATTGACTTCGAACAAGCTGGGCCCGAAATCCTATATATTCGTGGGGTATCCTGAGGAGGCCGAATGATACTATTTCTACTACCCAGAAGAGTAAAAAATCTCTGTTGCTCATTTTGGTGTCTTCCTAGAAAAGGAATTTTTCTAAGAAGTACTAGTGGGAGAAAAGTAGAACTCGATGAAGTTCTAGAACCACAAATAATACTAGACGAAGGACGGGATGATGTGCCACAGGAAGTGGTTGAACTTCAGAGGAGGTTACTCCACAACTTGTGGATCAAAGTGAACTACCTCAAATAGCACAGGAGCTACATAGATCTGGGAGAGTACGCCATAAGCCTAAGAGATATGGTTATCTCGTGACTCAACATGGTGACATACTAGTCTACCAAGATGATGAACCCAAAACCTATGAAGACGCTATATCGGATCCAGATTCCGTTAAATGGCTTGAAGCCATGAAATCTAAGATGGACTCCATGTACTAGAACCAAGTATGGTCTTTGGTGGAACCACCTGAAGGGGTAAAACCCATAGGGTGTAAATGGGTCTTCAAGAAGAAGACTGACATGGATGGCAAGGTGCATACTTATAAGGCACGACTGGTTGCCAAAGGTTTCAAACAAATTCATGGAATTGACTATGAAGAAACCTTTTCGTCGGTTTCCATGATTAAATCCATCCAGATTATGCTTGAAATTACTGCATACCATGACTATGGGATTTGGCAAATGGATGTCAAAACATCTTTTCTGAACGGAAACCTTGAAAAGGATGTGTATATGACACAATCCAATGGTTTCGTTCTTGATGGGCAAGTTGATAGGGTATACAAGTTGCAGAGATCCATATATGGACTCAAGCAAGCTTCTAGAAGCTGGAACATTCATTTTGATGAGGCCGTAAAAGAATTTGGTTTTATCAAGAATGAAGATGAGCCCTGTGTTTACAAGAAAGTGAGTAGGACCGTAGTGGCATTCCTAGTATTGTATGTCGATGACATACTTCTGATCGGGAATGATATACCAAACTTACAGTTGGTAAAGACTTGGTTATCCAAGTGCTTCTCTATGAAGGACTTAGGGGAAGCAGCCTACATCCTTGGAATAAAGATCTATCGTGATAGATCGCGTAGGTTGCTTGGCCTAAGTCAGAGCGCATATATTGACAAAGTATTGAAAAGATTAAGTATGGAAGAATCCGATGCCACATGGTGTTTATCTCTCTAAGGAAATGTGTCCGAGAACACAAGATGAGAGAGATAGGATAAAGAGGATCTCATATATATCAACAATTGGATCCATCATGTATGCCATGCTTTGTACTCGGATTGATGTCTCATGTTCTTTGAGCACTTGTAGATATCAATCGGATCCAGGTGAGCGTCACTGGATGGTTGTCAAGAATATTCTTAAGTACCTATAGAGGACTAAGGATATGTTATTGGTTTATGGAGGGGAAGATGAGCTCACTGTTGATAATCCGAGGATTATACTAGTTTATTTAAGTTTTTAGGCCGGATTTCAGATACTTCTTAGTTATTTTTGCCTGAATTGCTACTTAATTCCTTACATTTTATGTTTCAGGTTAAAAGTGAAATTTTGAGCGAATAAAGGCAGATTTGTAGTTTTTAGACTCAGAAGCAAGCGGAGGGCAATTCTATAATTTCATAATTCTTCAGGAAGCTTCGCCGTGGCAAAGGTTGTTCTTCGCTGCGGTGAAATGGGCCAGTCACACACCAGATTCAACTCCTTCGTCACCGCAACAAGATTCCTTCTTCGCCTCGGCGAAGTCTGCATTCTCCAGTTTTTGTAAAACGCACAGTTTCATTTTTAGGCTAAGTTTTAAGATTTTGGGCGAGGTATAAAAGAAATACTTAGTCTTTTTTGTTGAGGGTGTTCGTGGAGAGATAGACAGAGTTTTGACATTTTCTTAGATTTACTTTTGAGTGATTTTGGATTAAACAAAGTGTGAAGATTCGAGGTGAAACCAGTGGATTCGTCAATTGGGGAGATTCTTTTCCTTTTCTCTTGTGTCCATGAAGTTGAACTTGGAATTTTTCGTTTCTTTTAATTGTTTTATTGATTTAGCCATGAACTAACCTATTTTGGGTTAGCGTTTTGATGTAGTTCGGATTCTAATGGGTTAGAGAGTTGATGATTATTAATTTCATATGATTTTGCTTTGATTGTGTGATTATTCTGTATTCATTGTTTTTATGTGATGAACATGATGAGATTGAGAGATAATTCATGTTAAGCTTCTTGGGTAATCACCATTGTATTATTGAATGCTAGAGATAGATTTAAGAGCCAATGAAATCAATCTAGGATTCTTGTGCTTAATGAGCTTAGATTTATTAACTTTCAATTTGTTAGGTGCGGAAGGTTAATAGGGAAGAGTAGGAAAACATAACCTGAGAAGGTATGTTGGACACCTTGGAGAGTTCGATTTACAATCAATGCATGTGACTATGATTTTAGTTTAATTCTTTCGGTTTAACCCATAGAGTCCGAATGAAGTCAAAACCCTACCCATTAGTTTGAATTGATTTTATCCCCTTTTAAATCTTGCTTTCATAGTTTAATTTAATTTTAGTAAAATTTGCTTTTAGTTATAGTTTGAATTGCTCCTTTGAATCCAAAAGAATTCGATTGCTTCAACTTGAAAACGGTAGAAAACTTAGTGCTTAGAAACAATCCTCGTGGGAACAATAATCACTCATCACTTTATTACTTGTGCGATTAGTATACTTGCTACATTTGCATGTTATAGGAAACACGCATCAAGTTTTTGGCACTGTTGCTGGGGATTGATTTTTGTGTTAACATTGAAATTTTCTTGAGTTAGCTAGAATGGAGTTTTATTTTGTTTTAATTGTTTATTAGTTAATTTTTGTTGTTCTTTTCTGTTAGCTAGTGGTCTCACGTTTTCTCTTGTTCTGTGTAGTTTATGTGAAGAGCGAGACGTCAGCCAGTGGTTCCTGTTGATCTTGAGATTGAGAGAACCGCCAGACGACGTAATAGAGAGAGAAGAGAAAGACAAGATATAGTGGTTGAATAAGAAGAAATAGTTGTTGAAATGGCAGAACCAGAAAACAGGATACTAAGGGAATTCTCAATTCCCACAGTTAATGGCAGTGGGTTGAGTATTACTAGGCCTACGGTGCAAGCCAACAACTTTGAGATTAAGCCGGTAATCATTCAAATGATCCAGCAGTCAGTAAGGTTTAATGGTGATTTGAAAGAGGATCCGAATCAGCATATTATAAACTTCTTGGAAATTTGTGACACCTTCAAGTCGAACGGAGTGTTAGATGACGCCATTAGGTTGAGGTTATTCCCATTCTCATTGGTGGATAAAGCTAAGGGGTGGTTAATGGCATTACCATCGGGAACTATCACAACATGGAATGATCTAGCACAGAAGTTCCTGACCAAGTTCTTACATCAAGCAAAATCAGCAAAACTGAGAAATGATATCACATCATTTCTTCAAGATGAATTTGAGTCATTGTATGAGGCTTGGGAGAGGTACAAGGAATTAATGAGGAAATGTCCACATCATGGGTTGCCAGTTTGGCTTCAAGTCTTAACATTCTACAATGGGCTGATGAGTAACGTGCAAACCATGGTGGATGCAGCGTCGGGAGGAGCTTTGCAGAATAAGACACCAGATGAGGCTTATGAGTTACTTGAGGTTTTGGCAAGCAACAACTATCAAAGACCAAATGAGAGAACAATATCAAGAAAATCTACAGGTCTTCATGAAGTTGATGCCTTCACATCGATCTCAGCCCAACTCACGGCACGTGAGAAAAGTTGGAAAGTATGCAGGTAAATTCTATTCAAGCACCTCAACTAACTTGTGATTTTTGTGCAGGGAACCATGTGAGCAGCGAGTGTCAAGTGGGGAACACATTTGCTTCGTCATCTTCATCATTAGAGCAAGTGAACTACTTGGCAGGAAATCAGAGGCAACCAAACAACCCATATTCCAACACATACAATCCAGGGTAGAGAAATCATCCAAATCTGGCTTGTGGCAATCAGAACCAGCAAAATAATCAATGGAACCAAAGGACTTTGCCGAATAACCAACCAGGGGTGAATAATCAACCGGAAGATCAAAGAGTGACAAAGTTGGAGGACATGTTTGGGAAATTCATGCAGGAGACCACGGGTTTTATGAATGAGACAAAAACAAATTTCAGAAATCAAGTGGCATCCATTCGGAATCTTGAGGTACAGATGAGCCAATTGGCCGAGAAGCTAAATGAGAGACCGTAGGGTTCCTTACCAAGAAGCACCATGATGAACCCACGTGAGCAAGTAAATGCAATTTCGTTGAGAAGTGGGACAGTTTTAGAAGAGGTGGAAAAATCAAGGAAAGAGGAAAATTCATCAAAGAAAAATGAAGAATCTGATGAGGAAGTTGATGAAGAAATCATTGCTGAAGAGAAACCACCCAGCCCAAGGAAAGATGAACAGAAGCAGGAAGAGGGGAAAAAGAAAAGGAAAGAGAAATTTCCATTCCCAAGATACCACCAGAGTTGGCGCACCACACACCACCTGTACCTTTTCCTCAAAGACTCAGAAAAGAAAATCAGGATAAGCAGTTTATTAAATTTCTTGATGTTTTTAAGAAACTGCATATTAACATTCCTTTTGTAGATGCATTGCAGCANATATATTAACATTTAACAATAACAATAATTCATTTAAATATATGCAAACACATATTTAAATATAATTTCACTTATTTAATTTTATTAACAAATTAAATAAAGGCTACGACCTCAATAAATTTAATTGCACTGTGAAATTACCAAAATACCCTTTGCCTAAAAAGACGAAAATGCCCTTCTTATAAAATGGTTCTTAAATTATCTTCGATGTGTGTGACTCATAGGCTCCTCATCATACCGGTAGTGTGTAGTATCGCAATTAACACCAATTAATTGTCTCACTACACACATACCAAGATTGGCCCCTAGGAAGGCATCATGGCCACTCGATAGATTCGGATTCAGCGAAGCAGGTACCTGTCAACGATATGGTTACTGTACAATCCAATCCTTTCATCATTCATTATCTCGATGAGATCGAGGCATAGAAAGAGTGCCAACCTCAGTTACTCTCGATATTATGTATTTAGTTACTAGACTAATGACCTGAATTATAAACTGGATCGAGCAACAACTCAATCCCGTTGTGGCCACAATTTTAGTGTCATTGCCATTTACTGAATTACGCCATGAGATAACTTCTCTCGTACCTGAGAGTGATGAATCCTCTGTCTATCCACCATAGTCTTGATACAGCCAATCACTACCGTATTGAAAGCTCTGAATAGAATTGCGTTAGGCTAGTGTCAAACTGCACCAATCGGTGCACAAGGCGCTCTGGTGATCTCAAGTCTAAAGATCACATGCACCACCATTCATTAGAGGATTTGTTCCATAGACACTGGGGTTACCATCCATATGGATTCCTATGGTGGGTCAGTCCAATGAACTTGCCTACAACAAGCACCCATGTGTTGCACCAGGTTGTCACCAAACAACCTTTGCAAGTGAGATCAGTCACTATCTTTCGACAAGGTCATTCAACACTATGATAGCCTTACCGTATTATCTGTGCCCTTACTTCAGAATAATACTAGGCCTACAGACGTTTCTAGAATGGCCATCATATGTGCTCATAGGGTTCTCACTATCAAGATTTGAAACACTTGATACCCTCGTCACGGTTCTACCATTCTAAGGACACATATCAATACATACAATGATGATTTACGTAATATAGAATAAAATGCCTTTTATTGATCAATGAACGTTATTACAAAGAGTCAATTCTACAATAATTAATTGGCTCTAGGGCACCTACTCTAACAATCTCCCACTTGCACAACAACCGATCATTCATGTATTTAATACCAAATGATCTCAAGTGCCTTTCATGCTTTCGCTGCGACAGAGGCTTTGTCAATGGATCTGCAAGATTGTCGTTAGTATGCACCTTACTGATCTGCACATCTTTCCTCTCAACTATTTCTTTGATGAGATGGAATCATCTAAGTATGTGTCTGGACTTCTAATAAGACCATGGTTCCCTGGCTTAAGCGATTGCTCCATTGTTGTCACAATAGATGTCTATTGGATCAACAATCATGGGAAACACACCAAGTTCAGTGACGAACTTCATAATCTATATTGCCTCATTGGCCGCATCTACTAATGGAATATACTCAGCCTCCATTGTAAAGTCTGCTACAGTGCTTTGCTAGGAGCTCTTCTAACTTACTACACCCCTATTGAGACAAAATACAAACCCTGATTGCGATCGATAATCATCTTTGTCCGTTTGGAAACTAGCATCACTGTATCCTTTTATAGTGAGCTCATCTTCCCCTCCATAAACCAAGAACACATTCTTAGTCCTCTTCAGGTACTTAAAAATGTTCTTGATAACCATCCAGTGATGCTTACCTGGATTTGATTGATATCTACTACAAGTGCTCAAAGCACATGAGACATCAATCCGAGTACATAGCATGGCATACATGAAGAATCCAATTGCTGATGCCAATGGAATCCTCTTCATCCTATCTCTCTCATCTTGTGTTCTAGGACACAATTCCTTAGAGAAATAAACACCATGTGACATCGGAAGAAATCCCTTATTGGATTCTTCCACACTGAATCTTTTTAGTACTTTGTTAATATATGCACTCTAACTTAGGCCAAGCAACCTACGCGATCTATCACGATAGATCTTTATTCCAAGGATGTAGGCTGCTTCCCCTAAGTCCTTCATGGAGAAGCACTTAGATAACCAAGTCTTTACCGACTGCAAGTTCGATATATCATTCCCAATCAGAAGTATGTCATCGACATACAACACTAGGAATGCCACTGCGCTCCCACTCACTTTCTTGTAAACACAGACTCATCTTCGTTCTTGATAAAACCGAATTCTTTTAGGACTTCATCGAAACTAATGTTCTAACTCCTTCAAGATTGCTTGAGTCCATAAATGGCTCTTTGCAACTTGCATACCCTGTCAGCTTGCCCATCAAGAACAAAACCATCAGGTTGTGTCATATACACATCCTCTTTAAGGTTTCCATTCAGGAAAGCTGTTTTGACATCCATTTGCCAAATCTCATAGTCATGATATGCAGCAATCGCAAGCATAATCCGAATGGATTTAATCATGGCAACCGACGAAAAGGTTTCTTCATAGTCAATACCATGAATTTGTTTGAAACCTTTGGCAACCAATTGTGCCTTATAAGTATGCACCTTGCCAACCATGTCAGTCTTCTTCTTAAAGATCCACTTACACCCTATGGGTTTTACCTCTTTAGGTGGTTCCACCAGAGACCATACTTGGTTCTGGTACATGGAGTCCATCTTAGATTTCATGGCTTCAAGCCATTCAACAGAATCTGGATCTGATATAGCATCTTCATAGGTTCTGGGTTCATCGTCTTGGTAGACTAGTACGTCACCATGTTGAGTCACGAGATAACCGTATCTCTCGGACTCATGGCGTACTCTCCTAGATCTACGTAGCTTCTGTGCTACCTGAGGAGGTTCATTTTGATCCACAGTTTATAGAGTAACCTCCTCATGATGTTCAACCACTTCTTGTGGCACATCATCCTACCCTTCATCTAGTATAATTTGTGGTTCTAGAACTTCATCGAGTTCTAATTTTCTCCCACTAGTACTTCTTAGAAAAAATTCCTTTTCTAGGAAGACACCAGAATGAGCAACAAAAATTTTACGCTCTTCTGGATGGTAGAAATAGTATCTTTGGTCTCCTTTGGATACACTACAAATATACATTTATAGGATTTTAGGCCTAGCTTGCTCGAAGTTAATTTCTTAACATAAGCTTTGCAACCCCAAATCCTTAGATAAGACAAGTTGGGCTTTCACCCACTCCATAGTTCATATGGAGTATTCTCTATAGACTTTGACGGCACACGGTTCAAAACGTGAGTCGCAGTCTCTCTAGCATAACCCCAGAATGATGCAAGTAAATCACTAAAATTCATCATAGACCTAACCATGTCAAGTAAGGTCCTATTCCTCCTTTCAGACACTCTATTGTGTTGGGGTGTATATGGAGGGGTGAGTTGTGATACTATCCCACATTCCTTCAGGTATTCAGAAAACCCTGAGCTTAAGTATTCACCTCCTCGATCCGACTGAAGAGCTTTGATACTTTTGCCTAACATATTCTGTACTTCATTCCTGAATTCTTTGAACTTATCAAAGGCTTCAGATTTATGTCTCATAAGGTAGACATAACCGTATCTACTGAAATTATAAGTAAATGTGATGAAGTATGGATATCCACCTCTGGCTTCAACTGTTAGTGGACCACATACATCACTATGGAGGATGCCTAACAGTTAAGTAGCCCTTTCACCTTGTCCTGTGAAAGGAGACTTGGTATCTTGCCTAACAGGCATGACTCGCATACCTCAAATTACTGGAAGTCAAAAGGGTCCAGAGCTCCATCTCTTTGAAGTTTTGTAATGCGGGTCTTATTAACATGACCCAATCTACAATGCCAGAGGTGTGTCTGGTTTTGATCGCTATGTTTAGCTTTCTTGGTTTCAACATTAAGAATATCTTTATTGTTTAAATCAAGAACATATAACCCATTATATAACCTTGCAATTCCAAATAGAACACCATTCAAACTAAAGGATAACAATCCATTAGATATCTCAAAATGATACCCTATATTATCCAAAGCGGATACTGAAATAATATTTCTAGAAATAGAAGGTACGTGATAACAGTTATGTAGTTTCAACAACAAGCCCGTAGGCAAAGATAAACAGTAAGTCCCTACAGCCAACGCAGCCACATGTGCTCCATTTCCAACTCGTAGGTCCACCTCTCCCTTGGCGAGCACTCTACTCTGCCTTAGTCCCTGCACATCATCCAGTGTCAATGACCCAAGATGTTGAGGGAGAGAAGTTAATCTCAATCATAAATATACCTGAAGTCGTAGCATCTGACTTCTTCTTGCTTGCGAGGAAAGCCTTGCAGTGTTTCCTTTAGTGGTCAAGCTTGCCACAATAGAGGCAGGCTACTTTGCCCTTCCCTATGCCACTCTCAGGCCCAAGAGCAACATGTCCTTTAGGCTTGGGCTTAGGTTTGGCCTTGGCCTTACCCTTGCCCAGCAACCAGTAAAATAGGCTTGGACTTCTTCAAGTCCTGCTCTGCAGTCCTCAGCATGTTCAAAACCTCTAACAGGGTTTTCACCATTGTGCTCATGTTGAAGTTCATTATGAACGGTGCATAAGAGTCAGGCAAGGAATGTAGAATAAAATCCATTTGTAATTCTGCATCCAACTCAAATCCCAAAGTCTCAAGCCTCTCTATGTGCTCGATCATCTTGAGCACATGAGGACCAACTTGGGCTCCCTCAGTCAGACGACTTCCAAACAATGCTTTTGACACCTTGTTCCTCTCATGTTGAGCATTCCCTTTGAAAAGCTCCTTGAGGTGTAGAATAATGGCAGCAACGTCCATATTCTCATGCTGCTTTTGCAGCATTGGTGTTATCGATGCCAACATCAAGCATTGAACGCCATCAGCATCATCAAGGAACTTTTGATAAGTATCATTTACTTCCTGAGTGGCATCAGGATCAGGCTCAGCCATGTATGGCTTTTCAAGGATATACAATTTCTTTTTCAACTTGAGTACAATCTAAAGATTACGATACCAGTCTTAGAAATTGGATCCATCCAACCTGTTTTCTTTCTCGATTATCGGTCACAGGTTCATAATGCTCATTTTGGTGAATCTACAATTGTAGAAAAGATATAGTCATTATAAAGTTCATTATTATTTAATATGGTCTTTTTATTAAACGACGCTCCCACTATTTTCCTCAAGTCAATAGCCCTCACTATTAACTCAGAAAAGCCCGTTGGCTTTCCTAGTGGACTGAGATCCCATCTGGCCTATTTCAAACCTTCGCTTTGGCGAACAAGCCAAAATGAGTTGATTAGGTAGGCCAACAAACTTAATCAACACCAGTTGATAGCTCCTACTATCAACATCAAATGTGAAGAAGCCAACAAGCCAATCACACAATCCAATGGCCCTAACCATCGTCCTCAAGTGTGATTCTCAGTATTAGTAGAGTGGACACTACATGGCACCACGTACACACAATATGTGTACTTCTCTACTATGCCTATGACGCATTTATCAACCTTCGCTTTGGCGAACAAGCAAAACCTTCATTTTAAGTCAACCCATCACCATTAAGGAAAACTCCAATGAATTTTAACCTCCCACTGGTAGAAGTGTACCCTTCACTTTGGTGAACAAGGTTTCGACGAACAGTGGTTTGATTAAAACCACGGTGATGGAAGGCATACGTGACTTAATATTCTTTAATTGAGGGTTTATTATTTAATGTCTCACCATATTATTATCTTTGTTAGAATGACATTGTTTGGCATGTTATTGAATATTCAACCTTAGCATGCATTCTAAACAAAATATTAAAACGTGCCGGTACATGGCTCAACTAAAACTGATTTCCTCGAGCCTAGAGGAATTAGTAGGTCACCTAAGGGTCCTGTAATGAATATCTTGAGTCTTCAAGTACGATTGCCTCTTCCTTTGCTCTGCCTCAAGTACATTACAAAAACATCATACTAAATTTGCAATAAAATTAATCTTAAAGTAATTTTACGTCAATACATTTAGAAACCTCGATTTACATTCAAGGGGAATGAGATGAGAAGAGAATGTACATCGAGAAGGGGAAGGAAGGTAGGACACATAGGCCCTATTTTTAAAACTTACAACCATACATACCCAAAAATAATTTAAAACATTCACCATAGGTCATAGGGCTCATGTACGGGGCACCATGCAATATACAAACAAGTACATGACAAACATTTCAAAAACAATCAATTTTTGAATTGGGTGCGTTTATTATTAATTACCTTCTTATCTGCGCAGAATGATTATTGGCTTCATAGGTTATTAAAAAACTACAGTTTGGTCCCTACGCGAAAAATATAAAATTGGGACAGCAACTTTGTCGCCACAGCGAAACAGGCAACCCTGAAAATTCCAATAAGAACATTGCCACGGTGAAGTTGTTATTTCGCGCAGCGAAGTCTGGAAATCCCAAAAAATACCATTTGCCTTTTTGCAGTTTTTCATGTAATAACATGTATCTAAATCAAATCGAACTCACCAGCATTCGACCAGGATACCAACCAACCAATATAACATCCATCAACATATTA
This sequence comes from Pistacia vera, assembly GCF_008641045.1. Classification (NCBI taxonomy): domain Eukaryota; kingdom Viridiplantae; phylum Streptophyta; class Magnoliopsida; order Sapindales; family Anacardiaceae; genus Pistacia; species Pistacia vera. Next base: position 900,914 of record NW_022195434.1, on the reverse strand, counting down.
TTAAACCAATTGATCAATTGAATCACTCATTCAAAAGCAGATTTTGTAGATTTTACAAAATAACATGTTATCAATCAAATACATGTTATAAATCAGACGATAAACTGTAAAATTTGGTACCCTGGGCTCTTATACCACTATATATATATTTCATATATTAACATTTAACAATAACAATAATTCATTTAAATGTATGCGAACACATATTTAAATATAATTTCACTTATTTAATTTTATTAACAAATTAAATAAAGGCTACGACCTCAGCAAATTTAATTGCACTGTGAAATTACCAAAATACCCTTTTGCCTAAAAAGATGAAAATGCCCTTCTTATAAAATGGTTCTTAAATTATCTTCTATGTGTGTGACCCGTAGGCTCCTCATCATACCGGTAGTGTGTAGTATCGCGATTAACACCAATTAATCGTCTCACTATACACAAACCAAGATTGGCCCCTAGCAAGGCATCATGGCCACCTAATAGATTCGAATTCAGCGAAGCAGCTACCTGTTAACGATATGGTTACTGTACAATCCAATCCTTTCATCATTCGTTATCTCAACGAGACTGAGGCATAGAAATAGTGTCAAGCTCAATTACTCTCGATATTATGTATTCAGTTACTAGACCATTGACCTGAATTATAAACTGGATCAAGCAACAACTCAACCCATTGTGGCCACAGTTTTAGTGTCACTGCCATTTACTAAATTGCGCAGTGAGATAACTTATCCCGTACTCGGGAGTGATGAATCCTCTATCGATCCACCATAGTCTTGATACACTCCTTGATGCAGCCAATCGCTACCGTATTGACAGTTCTGAATAAAACTACGTTAGGCTAGTGTCAAACTACACCAATCGGTGCAGAAGACGCTCTGGTGATCTCAAGTCTAAAGATCACATGCACCACCATTTGTTAAAGTATTTGTTCCATAGACACTGGGGTTACCATCCATATGGAATCCTTTAGTGGGTCAGTCCAGTGAACTTGCCTACAACAAGTACCCATGTCTTGCACCAGGTTGTCACCAAATAACCTTGACAAGTGAGATCAGTCACTATCTTTCGACAGGGTCATTCAACACTATGATAGCCTTACCGTATTATCTGTGTCCTTACTTCAGAATAATACTAGGCCTATAGACATTTCTAGAATGGCCATCATATGTGCTCATAGGGTTCTCACTATCAAGTTTTGAAACACTTGATACGCTCGTCACGGTTCTACCATTCTAAGGACATATATCAGTACATACAATAATGATTTACGCAATATAGATCAATGAACATTATTACAAAGAGTCAATTATACAATAATTGATTGGCTCGAGGGCACCTACTCTAACACTATTTATGTACCTCAATCTCATGAGATAACAGTTGATGAAAGGATTTGATTGCATGGTAACTATACTGTTGATAGGCTACAGTTTCTTTGAATCCGAATCTATCAGGTGTCATGATGCCTTGCTAAGGGCCAATCTTGGTCTGTGTGTAGTGAGATGATTAACTGGTGTTAATCGCAACACTACACATTGCCGATGTGATGAGGAGCCTATGGGTCATACACTTTGAAGACAATTTAATAATCAATTTGTGAGAAGGGTATTTTCGTCTTTCAGGATGAAATGATATTTTGGTAATCTCGCAGTGCAATTAAATTTGTTGAGGTTATTGCCTGTATTTAATTTGATATTAAAATTAAATACGTGAGATTATATTTAAATATATGTATGCATATATTTAAATGGATTATTATTATTAATTAAATGTTAATATATTATTATGTATATTAATTGATTTTAATTATAATAATAATTAATTAATTTAAAATACCAATTACATGGTGTTTGGTTGCAAAGGTAAGCTTGGGTTGGTGCCCTTGGGTATTCCTTATTGGAATAAGGTTTCAATTAGTTGCACTTATAATTAAAACACAATGAATGCTTTTTATAAAAACAAAAACCCTAGCCACCCTCTCTCCCTCTCTCTCTCTTTCTCACATTTTCACTCTTTGAGTGGAAAAGAAAATTTTTCTTTTCTTTGATTGTTCTTGATTCTTGAAGCCGACAATTGTTCTAGCAAAATAATTGTCAGTTCTTCAGATTATCTTCGTGTGGATTTCCGTGAGTGCGATCCTACATTGGATCGATTATTGAATAGTATTTGATGAATAGTTTCGGTGAACAGTAGCTGGTGAATACTGTTTGTGAGCGAATTCAGAGATATTCGAAGGAGCCTCCAACCGTGGGTATGAACTAAATCCTTGTATGGATTTGTTTTTACACACATTTTATTTTACGTTTTAGTTTATGCATGAAAATGTTATAATCTATACTCGGATCTTGGTTTGTGTAATTGATCGATTCGTTTTAAATCTTTTTTTTTTGCTGCGCGAATCCAATCAGTTACTTACAAAAAGTGGCTGGTGTATTACACAACCCCATGGCATCCTCTTATATGCAATTGTTGTAGGAACCATGTCGTGGCAAGCGTAGAATTACAATAAAAAATATTCTTGCCATGGCATGATTCCATTACCCACGATCATGATTTCGACATATTAATCTGCATAAAATTTAGCCATACAAGGATAGGATCATACCTCCCATTGGCAACTCCTTCTTTGAATTACAACTTTTAGTATTGTTCACCAGTATTGTTCACTGACACTGTCATAGGATACTATTCATGGGTATTGCTCACAAGCACTTTGCTATTGATCCAACGTAGGATCGAGTCCGTCAGTATCCACATGAAGGCAGGTTCGAGATCACCCTAGGATTGACTGCTAGATCAATCGGAGGGCTTAAGTGATGGTGTCAGAAAATTGAGAGAAAACTCTCAAGGGTGGCTAGGGTTTTTATGGGAATGGGAGAGTTAATTTTGCTATTCAATTTGCAAAATTAACTTCATGATTATTGCTCTATTAAATCAAAACCCAATGACCCTGCATGTAGGCAATCCCAAATAAGAATCCAATAAGGATTGTAAATCCTTAATTCCTGTTTGGATTGGATTACAATCTTTTTAATTCATATTTGAATTGGATTTCAATCCTTGATATAAGGGATTAGAATATCTCTTAAAGATATTCTCCTTAAATATAAATCCTAATTAAATAAACATTCCTATTTATTTAATTCCTATATAAATACATATTCTAATCCATATATATTTATCATATTTAATATATGGGTTTTAATATATATTTAATTAAATTAAATATATATTCTCCATATTAACTAAAATTAATATGATTCCAGTTTTGCTAAAAATTCTCCCAATAAATTGGATAATGGCATCAACCACTTAGCAAAATTACCAAAGTGCCCTTTTTGCCCATAATGACGAAAATGCCCCTAGCTCCCAAATTACCGAAATACCCTTTTCAGCCCAAGGACAAGATTGTCTTTCAATTTCCATTTTTCACTTAACTACCTTCTATGTGTGTGACCTGAAGGCTCTTCACTTTGCCGACAGTATCCTGATAACTATTTAAGCATCAAGCAATTAGTGTTTCCATACACCAATCAAGATTGGCCTCTAGTAAGGCATCAGGATTCCTCGGTAAGTAAAGAACCAGCAATTTGGGCTTACCTTGTCTTCAGTATGGTCATCATGCAATTCTATCCATTTCATCATCTTTTATCTCATCAAGGTTTGAGGACAGAAATAGTGTTTACCTCAAAAGCTACCTTGACATGTTCTATATTTGGTTCTTGAATCTGACAACTATAAAATTGGATTCGAGCACCAACTCGATTCCACCGTGGCCACGGATTTGAGGTCGTAGTTCTTTAACGAAAATCTTGCCAAGATAAGATCTTCTGTAACCAAGAGTGATGAATCCTTTGTTGATCCACTATAGCCATAATGTACTTCTAGATGTAACCAATCATCATCGTTCTGGTAATCCATAAAAGAGATGACGTTAGGCTAGTGTCAAATCACATCGATATTTACACATGGCACTTTGGTGATCTCAAGTCGAAGGGCCACATGCACCACCATTCGTAAGAGGATATATTCCATAGACATTAGGTTTATTATCTCGTATGGAATCCTCTGATGGGCCAGTCTAATGTACTTGCACAAGCAGGCAGCCATGCGTTGTACCAAGTTCATGCCCACAACCTTGACATATGAGATCCGTGACTACCTTTCGATAGGGTCGTTAAACGTGATGATAGTCTCTCTATATAATATGTGTCCTTGGTTAGATTTATACTATGACTATGGACAGTTTAAGAAGGGCCACCATTTGCGCTTATAGGGTTCTTACAATTAAGATTTATAACACTTAATTCCCTCTTCACTGGTTCCAATCTTTCTAAGGATATATACTATTTTCTTTGCACGCAGTAAATAGATGCTACAGTATATGCTCAAAAATAAGCAATACCTTATATTCATTAATTTGAAATGAGTTTACAAGAGCGAAATCATTGGCGCTAGTGCACCTACTTTAACAATCTCCCACTTGCATTATAGCCAATCATTCATACGTTTGATCCCATATGATGCTATGTGCTTATCATGCTTCTGTTGTGATAGAGCTTTCATAAGTAGGTCTGTGATGTTATCGTCAATAGGTACTTTGTCGATTTGTACATCAGCTCTCTTCACGATTTCTCTTATGAGATGGTATTGCTGGAGTATGTGCTTGGTTTTTGGTGAGATCGTGGTTCTTTAGCTTGAGCTATGGCACCATTGTTGTCATAGTAAAGCACAACTGGATCAACAATGCTCGGAACCACCTCTAGTTCAATCATGAACTTCTTCATCCAAACAACCTCTTTGGCCGCATCACCCAATGCGATGTACTCAGCTTCCATTGTAGAATCCGTTACAATGATTTGTTTTGAAATTTCTAGCTCATTGTAGCCCCACTAAGACAGAACATGTAACCTGACTGCAATCGATAGTCATCCTTGTTAATTTGAAAACTGGCATCACTGTATCCTCTTATAGTGAGATCTTCTTCTCCTTCATAGAGCAAAAACATATCCTTAAGGTACTTAAGGATGTTCTTGACTACTGTCCAGTGTGTTTCACCTGGATCTGATTGATATCTACTACAAATGCTCAAGGCATATGAGACATCAATCCTTGTACATAACATGGCGTACATTATGGATCCTACTACCAAAGCATAAGGAATACCTCCAATACTATCTCTCTCCTCTTGTGTTTTAGGACACATATCCTTAGAGAGATACACGCCATGTGACATTGGAAGATAACCTTTCTTTGAATCTTCCATGCTGAATCTTTTAAGTACTTTATCAATGTATGTACTTTGACTTAAACCCAGCAACCTATGAGATCTATCACGATAGATCTTTATACTAAGGATGTAGGTTACTTCCCAAAGTCTTTCATGGAAAAGTCTTTCATTAATTCTTGATTATTGTTTGTGTTCTGTTGTTGATTATTAATTCTAATAGTGTTACTGCTACTTCTATCATCTTGTTTACTGTTACTTCCTAATTTCCTTAAGAAATTAGACATCTCTAAAATAATTCTAACCTAAAAGTCCTAGTTTTTCTCCTAGATTACGGGACCACCTAACACAGCTAACCAACGGTGACCAAGCGCACCCTCCAGGCTGACCAAGTGCAACCTAGAATCAATTCTAGAGTTCTTCTAGATTAAAACCTTCTAGATTTATCTAATCCTTAATTTAACTAAGAAATGAACAGTGCTAAGGATGAACAGTAATAAACAGTAACTGCTACAGTATATGAACAATAATAGTGATGAACAGTGATTGTGAATAGTAATTTTGAACAGTGTTTTGCTATAGTGGCTACGGTAATGGTAGTTAATTTTTGAGAATTTTTATTCCTAATTCCTCGCTTCTAATAACACTTGGCTCTAATACCATATAAGGCAAGATCTTAAAAAATTTAAGGATTGTTGGAAGCCATAAAATGAGCACCTAAAATGTTGGCCAAAACGCAATCTTTATTACGTTCTACCGCTTCCAATATCACATGCCCTTCTCTCCTATAACTAAGAACCTGATGATAGAATGTGTTAATGGTAGAAATGCAAGAATCAGAACAAGTCTTGACTTCGTGACCCCATTTGTCTAATTTCACCCCTTCCATTTGATCCTCTATTCCTTCCTCTATAGTACAGGGGGGCAGGAATAACAAGATTAAGATAAAAGATGAATTAGTGGAGTTGTGATTAGCAAAAGGTAAATGTGTTGGCGAGTCCAACAACCAACAGGTGTTGGGTTGAGTTCAATGGTCTTTGTCAGTTTTATGAGTCTTGGGTACTTGTTCTTAGACAAGGGCATTGTTTTCGTCAAGTTTCTTGTTAATTGAAGATTTTGAGATTTGGCGTCAGATCTATTGATTGTTGTTGAGGTTGACATAAATGAGGGTGTTGAGAAATCCATACTTGCATGGTTGGTGGGCTAACATTTTGGATGGAAAAGCTAGGCCAGCATTTAATAAAGAATTTTCTTCGTAATTTTCTACCCTATATGATATCAGAGCCAAGTGTTATTAGAAGTAAGGAATTAGGAATCAAAAATCTCAAAAACAAACTGCCATTACTATAGTTACTGCAGCAAAACACTGTTCAAAATATTTGTTCATAGTCACTGTTCACTGTTACTGTTCAAAACTACACTACTTTACTGTTCATCTTTAGCACTATTCATTTCTTAGTTAAATTAAGGATTAGATAAATCTAGAAGGTTTTAATCTAGAAGATCTCTAGAATTGATTCTAGGTTGCACTTGGTCAGCCTGGAGGGTGTGCTTGGTCACCGTGTAACCATTGGACAGCCGTGTTAGGTGGTCTCGTAATCTAGGAGAAAAACTAGAACTTTTTGGTTAGAATTATTTTAGAGATGTCTAATTTCTTAAGGAGATTAGGAAGTAGCAGTAAACGAGATGATAGTAGTAGCAGTAACGCTATTAGAATTAATAATCAATAACAAAACACAAACAATAATCAAGAATTAATGAGATCTATTAACACATAAGAAATCAATATGGCAAAAATTGATCAACACTTACATAAGTGGAACATAGCACCAGTTAGAAAAGACACAATATATCAAATAGGAAATTTTGAATTCATGTCAGATTACTCTATTAAAACAACAGAAGACACAATAATGATAACCGAAGAAAAGGTTGAAGAAATTCAACTCTTTTTTTAAGAAGCAATACATAAACACAGGCAAAACAATTATAAATTTTTACACATAGGATTAGTACAAGTAGCAGTCAAACCATTATTTAGATTAGGACAAAACATTCCAATATTAGTAATGTTAAGAGACACAAGAAATTTAAACTTCAATAACTCTTTATTAGCAGTATTAAACTCTAATTTAGAATGTGGCCTAGTATATTTCGATTGTTATCCAAACTTCACGATAGGATTATATGATCCAACAATAATTTCTGTGTTAACTATTAACTTAAAAGCTTCTAATCTTACTTATCAAGATAAAGCCCAACCAACATTAATATATAGAATTTATTACAAAGTTATGAATACCACAATAAGTCCAAGAGCCATTAGGATGTCCCCACCACGACACATAGTTATTATGGAAGCTGATAGAACAAAACATAAAATTTTTACAGAAAAGGATTAGCTTGGATGAAATTATTAAACAAACAGATTGGAAATTAGAAAAATTATGCCCTAAAACCTTTACATGACCAAAATGAATCTGAAATACAACAAATAATACAAGAACCAAATGGTACAATAGGATTAAATTTTAGAGAAATTTCCTTAGATCGAAATCAACCCATAATTACTAATAAAAATCATCATAACCCTAGGATTGAAGAAATCACTACACCTAGGCCCTCATCAGCAAGTTCAACAAGTAAATTAGTAGGAGTAAATTACTCTCCTCTTGTACCATAACTTGCATATGAAAACACATCAGCTCCACCTAGTTCACCAACACAATCAGAAGTATTAGCAAATTTTAGTCAAATTAACACAAAAACTAAACCCTTTGAAATTAACAAAGAATTATTAAAACAAGAATTCCTTCAAAACTATAATAAAGAAAGAAGACAAATTTTCTTTACAATATTTAAACCAGATGAACAAAATACCGTTAGATCTGAATGGTATAATACACAAGCAAAATTAAAACAAAATATTTATTTCTTTAATTGGTTAGAAAATTGAAAATATTATCAGAATTTAAGTGAAAAGAAAACTATTTTTCCAACAACTAATACGACAAAAAATTGGCAAACATCAACAAATAAAATTATTACATCTATACATCCACCTTTAGAAGAAATAAAAATAGAACATCAACAGCTATCATAGAGTTGAACGACCCTGTCGAAAGGCAGTGACTAATTTCACTTGTCAAGGTTGTTTGGTGACAACCTGGTGCAACACATGGGTGCTTGCTGTAGGCAAGTTCACTGGACTGACCCACCAGAGGATTCCATATGGATGGTAACCCCAGTGTCTATGAAACAAATCCTCTAACGAATGGTGGTGCATATGATCCTTAGACTTGAGATCACTAGAGCACCCAATTGGTGTAGTTTGACACTAGCCTAACGCAGTTCTATTCAGAGTTGTCAATACGGTAGTGATTGGCTACATTAAGGAGTGTATCAAGACTATGGTGGATCGACAGAGGATTCATCACTCTCAAGTACGGGAGAAGTTATCTCAGGGCGTAATTCAGTAAATGGCAATGACAATAAAATTGTGGCCACAGTGGGATTGAGTTGTTACTCTATCCAATTTATAATTCAAGTCATTGGTCCAGTAATTGAATACATAATATCGAGAGTAACTGAGGTTGACACTATTTCTATACCTCAGTCTCGTCGAGATAACGAATGATGAAAGGATTGGCTTGTACGGTAACCATATCGTTAACAGGTAAATGCTTCGCTGAATCCGAATCTATCGGGTGGCCATGATGCCTTGCTAGGGGCCAATCTTGGTCTGTGTGTAGTGAGATAATTAATTGGTGTTAATCATGATACTACACACTACCGGAATGATAAGGAGCCTACGGGTCACACACATAGAAGATAATTTAAGAACCAGTTTATAAGAAGGGCGTTTTCGTCTTTTTGGGCAAAAATGGTATTTTGGTAATCTCACAGTGCAATTAAATATGCTGAGGTCGTAGTCTTTATTTAATTTGATATTAAAATTAAATAAGTGAGATTACGTTTAAGTATGTGTTCGCATATATTTAAATAAATTATCATTATTATTAAATGTTAATATATTAAATATATATTAATTGAATTTAATTGAGATAATGATAATTAAAATTAAAATATCTAAATGGGGTTGTTTGGATACAAGATGTGTTTGGGTTGATGCCAAGTCTATTCCATGATGGAATAGGGCAAAGTGTGCACTATATAACTGATAAACTCTTGGATCTTCTCATGAACCCAATCCACTATTCTACATTCAGCCTCAGACAATCTTCTAAACTCTTCCCAAGTCATAGAAACGACATCATGGATATCTTCCATTAATTCCCACCAAATTTGGGCATCACCTCGAAATAGAAAGCTCGCATATCGGATCTTTTCTCTATCCGTCATGGGGAAACGTGTCGTCGTACGTTCCACAGACCTAAACCATTCCTTTACCTCTAATGGGTCAGTTGTACCCCTAAATTCCGATGGCTGGTGTTGGCTTGGGATCCCATAAATAGGCTCGATATGGTTCTGCATTGTCAGAGGTACCAACCTTTCTCTTTCTTCCCTAGTGGTCTGTACACGAATGGGGGTTTCAACTCTCTCTGATACAGTTCTCCCCTGACTCTCTACTAACACTTGTTGTATAATCCTATGCGTAAAAATTTATAATTGTTTTGTCTGCGTTTATGTATTGCTTTTTAAAAAAAGAGTTGAATTTCTTCAACCTTTTCTTCGGTTATCATTATTGTGTCTTATGTTGTTTTAATAGAGTAATATGACATAAATTCAAAATTACCTATTTGATAGATTGTGTCTTTTCTAGTTGGTGGTATGTTCCAGTTATGTAAGTGTTGATCAATTTTTGCCATATTGATTTCTTATGTATTAATAGATTTCATTAATTCTTGATTATTATTTGTGTTCTGTTGTTGATTATTAATTCTAATAGTGTTACTGCTACTTCTATCATCTTGTTTACTATTACTTCCTAATTTCCTTAAGAAATTAGACATCTCTAAAATAATTCTAACCTAAAAGTTCTAGTTTTTTCTCCTAGATTACGGGACCACCTAACACAACTGACCAACGGTGACCAAGTACACCCTCCAGGCTGACCAAGTGCAACCTAGAATCAATTCTAGAGTTCTTCTAGATTAAAACCTTCTAGATTTATCTAATCCTTAATGTAACTAAGAATGAACAGTGCTCAGGATGAACAGTAATGAACAGTGCTCAGGATGAACAGTAATGAACAATAATAGTGATGAACAGTGACTGTGAATAGTAATTTTGAACAGTGTTTTGCTATAGTGACTATGGTAATGTCAGTTAATTTTTGAGAATTTTTATTCCTAATTCCTCGCTTCTAATAACACTTGCTCTAATACCATATAAGGCAAGATCTTAAAAAATTTAAGGATTGTTGGAAGCCATAAAATGAGCAGCTAAAATGTTGGCCAAAACGCAATCTTTATCATGTTCTACCGCTTCCAATATCACATGCCTCTCTCTCCTATAACTAAGAGCCTGATGATAGAATGTGCTAATGGTAGAAACGCAAGAATCAGAACAAGTCTTGACTTTGTGACCCCATTTGTCTAATTTCACCCCTTCCATTTGATCCTCTATTCCTTCCTCTATAGTAGAAGGGGGCAGGAATAACAAGATTAAGATAAAAGATGAATTAGTGGAGTTGTGATTGGCAAAAGGTAAATGTGTCGGCGAGTCCAACAACCAACAGGTGTTAGGTTGAGTTCAATGGTGTTTGTTAGTTTTATGAGTCTTGGGTACTTGTTCTTAAACAAGGGCATTATTTTCATCAAGTTTCTTGTTAATTGATGATTTTGAGATTTGGCATCAGATCTGTTGATTGTTGTTGAGGTTGAGGTTGACATAAATGAGGGTGTTGAGAAATCCATACTTGCATGGCTGGTGGGCTAACATTTTGGATGGAAAAGCTAGGCCAGCATTTAATAAAGAATTTTCTTCGTAATTTTCTACCCTATATGATATCAGAGCCAAGTGGTATTAGAAGTAAGGAATTAGGAATCAAAAATCTCAAAAACAAACTGCCATTACTGTAGTTACTGCAGCAAAACACTGTTCAAAATATTTGTTCACAGTCACTGTTCGCTGTTACTGTTCAAAACTACACTACTTTACTGTTCATCTTTAGCACTATTCATTTCTTAGTTAAATTAAGGATTAGATAAATCTAGAAGGTTTTAATCTAGAAGATCTCTAGAATTGACTCTAGGTTGCGCTCGGTTAGCCTGGAGGGTGTGCTTGGTTAGCTTGTAATCGTTGGACAGCCATGTTAGGTGGTCTCGTAATCTAGGAGAAAAACTGGAACTTTTAGGTTAGAATTATTTTAGAGATGTCTAATTTCTTAAGGAGATTAGGAAGTAGCAGTAAACGAGATGATAGTAGTAGCAGTAACGCTATTAGAATTAATAATCAACAACAAAACACAAACAATAATCAAGAATTAATGAAATCTATTAACACACAAGAAATCAATATGGCAAAAATTGATCAACACTTACATAAGTGGAACATAGCACCAGTTAGAAAAGACACAATATATCAAATAGGTAATTTTGAATTCATGTCTACTCAATTAAAACAACAGAAGACACAATAATGATAACCGAAGAAAAGGTTGAAGAAATTCAACTTTTTTTTAATTTTTACACATAGGATTAGTACAAGTAGCAGTCAAACCATTATTTAGATTAGGACAAAACATTCCAATATTAGTAATGTTAAGAGACACAAGAAATTTAAACTTCAATAACTCTTTATTAGTAGTATTAAACTCTAATTTAGAAAGTGGCCTAGTATATTTCGATTGTTATCCAAACTTCACAGTAGGATTATATGATCCAACAATAATTTATGCGTTAACTATTAACTTAAAAGCTTTTAATCTTACTTATCAAGATAAAGCCCAACCAACATTAATATATAGAATTTATTACAAAGTTATGAATACCACAATAAGTCCAAGAGCCATTAGGATGTCCCCACCACGACACATAGTTATTATGGAAGCTGATAGAACAAAACATAAAATTTTTACACGAAAAGGATTAGCTTAGGATGAAATTATTAAACAAACAGATTGGAAATTAGAAAAATTATGCCCTAAAACCTTTACATGACAAAAATGAATCTAAAATACAACAAATAATACAAGAACCAAATGGTACAATAGGATTAAATTTTAGAGAAATTTCCTTAGAACGAAATCAACCCATAATTACTAATAAAAACCATCACAACCCTAGGATTGAAGAAATCACTACACCTAGGCGCTCATCAGCAAGTTCAACAAGTAAATTAGTAGGAGTAAATTACTCTCCTCTTGTACCATAACTTGCATATGAAAACACATCAACTCCACCTAGTTCACCAACACAATAAGAAGTATTAGCAAATTTTAGTCAAATTAACAAAAAAACTAAACCCTTTGAAATTAACAAAGAATTATTAAAACAAGAATTCCTACAAAACTATAATAAAGAAAGAAGACAAATTTTCTTTACAATATTTAAACCAGACGAACAAAATACCTTTAGATCTGAATGGTATAATACACAAGAAAAATTAAAACAAAATATTTATTTCTTTAATTGGTTAGAAAATAGAAAATATTATCAGAATTTAAGTGAAAAGAAAACTATTTTTCCAACAACTGATACGACAACAAATTGGCAAACATCAACAAATAAAATTATTACATCTGTACATCCACCTTTAGAAGAAATAAAAATAGAACATCAACAAGCAGAAATAATAGCATCACCCTTTAAAAGAATTAATAAAATAGATGATGATAAAAAACAACCAACTCTAAGAGATATTAAAAATATTCAATATCAAACAATTACTCTAATCAAATTCTTCACACTATTAGTCTAAAAATGAATAGGATAGAAGATAATACTACATACATAATCAACAAGTTTTTAAAAACCCATGGGAAGGAGATAGTAGAAATAGAAAATTCAACACCTCTTTATTCACAAAAATATGTTAAACCATTTTTTGAACCCTTTGACATTCCAAAAGAAGAAATAATAAAATTCAATAATCATAACACTATTTTAGAAACTATTAGTAAAAAACTTAATGAATCAGCACCTTCAAAATCAAACATTAATGTTCTTACAACCTATAGAAGAATTAAATCAAAATTTTCAAAATTTATCTATTAATAAAATGAGAAATAATATGAAATATTAGGGGTGTTCAAAAAAATACAAAAACCGAACCGAACCGAAAAACCGGTTAACCCAAAAAAACGGTTCTGTTACGGTTTGGAAAATGCAAAAAACAGAATTTTCGGTTCGGGAAAAATTAGAAACGGTTAACCAAAAACCAGTTTTCTGAACCGGTTTTCAAATATATATATATATATATATATATATATGTATATATTAAATAAATAAATAATAACCGATCCCTAATTCACATTTGCTTAATCTAAAATCGTAACCCACAAATTTTTTCGCAGCTCTCACTTCTCTGTTCCCAAATTCCCATTTTTCTTCCAGATCCAACAAAGCTATTTCGTCCTTCTCCTTCTTCCAGCTCCAACAGGCACCCACGTTACTTCCCAGTTTATAAATCAGCTTTTCTACTCATCCATTCTCAAGAAACGAAGGCGCAGCAACAATACATAAAAGAGTTTAAAGGCATCAATTTTAGCCCCAATTTCAAGGTAAGAACTTCCCAGTTTCCACCCACGTAACTTTCTACCTCTTAACATGCTCTTGTTTTGACTTTTGATCTCTTCGTCTCTCTTTAAGTTGTCCATGTGCTTAACAATTATTCATTATTTTTTTTGGACACAAACGGAAAAACAAAAGTTAGAAGCATAAAAACATTTTTAGTGTGGCAGATTATACTTAGATTTACTTATTAAAATTGTTAGTCATGGTCCTAGATGGCAGATTATATGTCACAACTTCATATTTACTCAAAAACACATTCATTTTTATCCCAAGTTAAAACCCAAAACTTTTGTATGATATCCAAGAACGTGAAGCCAACTGGAGGATGTTATTTGGATTCATTACGGAGTGGGAAATTCATTGCATGGGGCAATGATTAGAAGAGGTAAGAGGGAAGAATGAGTTAAGAGCATGAGGTTATTTCAACCTTTTTGAGTTTCAGCTGAGATTTATTTTGAAGTATGGATATAATTTAGAATTCATATTTTTATAAATTTTTAAATTATCTAAATACATTTTTGAGATTTTCATTGTAAAATTGAAGAACGCTTCCTCTGTTTTTCAATTCAATCTCATGGAAATATATATCAGATGCATTTTGCTACTGTTTTGAATCTAAAGCTGAACACACAGAAATACAGTACGAAATGGCACCTAAGTTGCGAGCTCATGCTGTGATCATTTTGCTTTAGTGTTTAGTATTTGGTATAAATTTTTAAATTTTCTAAAAGCAACACCCAAATATATTATGTTATATTTACTTCTCAAATTATTTTATGGTTAAATATACTTTGCAATTCGTTATGATTAATATGTGCTGATTGAAAGCTATGTTTTTCAGAATTTAAAGGCTAGATCATTTTTTTTAAGCAGACTGTTGAGTTTAAGTGAGCTATTGTATTTAAGTGAGCTTATATTTATTTATCCTGCTGCTTAGACAACTCTTTGGTATGTCTAGCTCAGTTGAAATTCTTCTTTAGCCAAAATGCATGAGTAATGCATCTTAATGTTGCTTGTTCTGAAATTTGGTTCTTTTTTTTAGTTGTATGGACTGCTAGGAAGGTCTTTTCATTTACATTAAGATCTTCGTGTTGATGTTGCAGATGTCCAAATCCAACCCCATGGTTGCTGACCATTCTATTACTGATGAGAGTCCTGAGACTCCAACTAGTAGAAATCCAAATCCAAACTCATTGGTAGCCCCACAACCTTCTACGGACCCTGATCCACGACCACGACCACCACGAGTCCCCAAACGTGTAAGTTCTAATACTCAAAAGAATACTTCTAACATGTGGGATCATTTTACTATAAATCCTTGTGAGAATGTGGATGATAGGACAACAATATGTGATTATTGTGAGAATGTGCTTGCATGTCCAAGTAAAAGTGGTACTAGTTGTTTACGAAATCACTTAAGTCAATGTAAAAAGTACCCTTTGAATGTGATGGATAAGAAACAAAGGATCTTAGTTTTTCAACAGACACAATCAAATGACCAATCAAGTGGTACTGCTGCCACTTCTACACAATCTTCACTTACAACTTGGAAATTCAATCCAGATAGGCTTAGACGGTTTCTAGCTAGAATAATCATTGTTGATGAGTTGCCCTTTAGGCATGTAAAGCGTGAGGGGTTCCGCAATATGATGAAGGATGCACAACCTCTATTTCAAGTTCTCTCTCGTATTACTATGGCTAGAGATTGTTTTAATATTTATGTTGAGGAGAGAAATAAGCTGAAGGCCTTTTTTTAGTAAGTTTAGTAAGAGGCTAAGTCTTACCACAGATACATGGACATCTTGCCAAAACCTTAACTATATGTGTTTGACCGCTCACTTCATTGATGATGATTGGAAATTACACAAAAATATCTTTAACTTTTGTCCAATTGCTAGTCACAAAGGTTTATTGATTGGTAAGGCAATTGAGAGGTGTTTGCTTGATTGGGGTATTTCTAAGGTTTTCACCATTACCGTTGACAATGCAAGATCTAATGATGTTGGAATAAAATATCTCCAGAACCGGTTAGAAAGTTGGAAGGGTAGTGTTTTGATGGTGATTTTCTGCACATGAGGTGTTGTGCACATATATTAAGTCTCACTATAAAAGAGGGGTTAAAAGACATAGAGGACTCCATTTTTAGAATTCACTCTACAGTGAGATATGTGACGTCTTCTCCAGCGAGATTACAAAGGTTTAAGGAGTGTGTAGAGCAAGAAAAGATTGAACAAAAAATCTTTTGGTTCTTGATGTAGAAACAAGGTGGAACTCTACATACTTAATGTTGGATGTGGCTTTAAAATTTCAGAAAGCATTTGAGTTGTTGGAAATCCAAGACATTAAGTATAAAGATGAACTTACTAGAGGGGAAAAGTCAAGGGGTTTGCCTATGCCTAGTGATTGGGAGTATGCATGTTACTTGTTACTTTTTTTTAAAGTTTTTTATGATGCTACTCTACGTGTGTTGGGCTCACTTTTTGTTACCGGCAATGCATACATGCGCGAGATCTTTGCCATTGGAATGTAGATTTCAACATGGTGTAAAAGTAATGATGTTGGCTTAAGTACTATGGCAAGGAGAATGAAAGGAAAACATGATAAATATTGGTCAAATATTGACAATATCAACTTAATGTTATTCATTGCAGTGGTGTTGTATCCTAGATTCAAGTTAGGATATGTTAATTGGGTTATTAGTAAATCCTATGATGAAGCTAATGCTGAACTTTTGAAGAGAAAAGTGCATCCAACTTTGTACTATTTATTTGACCAATACAAGCTCATTTATAGTTCTCCAAGTGGGCAATCTAGTCAATAGTCTCAACAAGCAAGTCAGGTTAATGTGGAAGATGTAAATGTTGATCCTAAAAAATTGATGTATTGTATGTACGATGAGGCAATGGCTGGACAGGAAGCTACAGTGACCAAATCTGAGATGGATAAATATTTAGAGGATAAATATTTTTATAAATTTCTAACATTTAATTTTTATTTGGGCAGATATTGGGAGATCTACTCGTATTGACTTAATGTTGGTTTCCGCTTTCTACTTGTGGAGTTGTATTTGCCCAATTTCTTTTGTTGTTTTCCATTGGGACTTATTTATTTATTTTGTTGTTTTATTATGGACTTTTATTTGTATCAATTTTTAATTTATTGTTAGTAGTGGTTAATGGATATGTATGAATGTTTAATTTTTATTTGGATATGTATTGTCTATATTTACAATTTAAATTAGGATAAAATTAAAAAAAAAAAGTTTTATAAAAAAAAAATGGAAAACCGGTTCGGTTTCAGTTTGGGAATTTTCCCGACCAAAAATCCGGTTCGGTTAACCACTTTTGAACACCCCTATGAAATATCCTAAAACTCAAAATTATTACCCAAAACCTTCCTTACCAAATATACAATTCAAAGATGTAACACAAATATCAAAATCTACCTATAGTGGAATAGGAATAGATGAATGGAATATAGATGGATTAGCTGAGCATCAAATATTAAATGTTTTACAAGAAATGACAATGTCAGCATTAGCCCATAAAGTCCACGAAAACACTGATCACCAAATAGAAAAAATATTAGTTTCAAGATTCATAGGAATCCTAAAAAATTGGCGGGATAGTGATTTAACAGAAGCTCATCAAAAATTAATATTACATGCAACAAATAAGATCAAAAAAGTTAAAACATAAGGTACTAGTCAAATGGTGTATGAACAAGAAGAAGAAGACACAGTCTCTACATTAATCTATGCAATAACTAAAAGCTTTGTAGGAGACCCAACAAGATTTCAGAAAAGATCATAAGAAATATTATCAAACCTAAAATGTTCAACTATGGCAGATTTTAGATGGTATAAGGATATGTTCTTACAAAAAGTATTTACAAAAACAGACTGTAGGAAACCCTATTGGAAAGAAAGGTTCCTAGATGGTCTACCTAGATTATTCACTCAAATTGTTACAAATGCATTATAAAAAAAAATTTGATGGAAATATACCTTATGAAGATTTAACTTTTGGAGATTTAATTAGTTTTATTAACAATGAAGCTTTAATAATTTGTACTGGTTTAAAATTAAAAGTTGAATTAAAAAACGAATTAAAACATAAGAAAACAGAATTAAGTGGATTTTGTAGTCAATATGGTTATGAAAAAAATATTACCTCCCTTTATTCAATATAAAAGACATTAATAACAAAAACAATATAAAAAACATTATTATAAAAAGATTATAAATATGTACAAAAGTCTTATGATAAGCCTTATAAAAAGAAAAAATCATCCAATAAGAAAATATCTAAAAAACCTATCACTTGTTGGAAATGTAAACAACAAGGTCATTATGCAACTAAGTGTCCTATGAAAAATCAAATTAAAAAAAATTAGAAATAGACTCAGAATCAAAACAACAATTATTAAAATTATTCAGACAGACTCTGAAGAAGAATCTAGTTATGATACAGATAATCTAGATATGATTTATCAAATCCAAGAAAATTCTTCTGAAATAATGAGTGAGTCTTCACAAGATTCTGATGATTGTAATTGCATGGGGCCTTGCTACCGTGCAATGAAATCAATAAATATGATATCAACTTTTAGACCTAAGTTAATAAATGTTACCACTAAATCAAAAGAATTTTTATTAGATATTATTGATAAAATTTAGGATGAAGATATTAAAATAGAATATTTATTAAAACTTAGACAATTAATTTTATCTAAAGAAAAACAAAAAGATGTAGATTCTTATAATTTAAAAGATATATTGAAAAGATTTGAAAAACCCACACAAATTACTCTTAGTGACTTGCAAGAAGAAATTAATATTATGAAAAATCAAGTCATAAAATTACAAAAAGATAATTTACCTTTTTGTAATTAAGACAGATTCATTATGCTTAAAAGCCTCTAATGAAACTAAAGGACAACCATCAACCTCAAAATTAGAATTAAAAATTATTGAAGAAACTGAAGAATCATTTATTAATGAAATCTCTAAAATTCAATTCCAAAAATGGCATGTTTATATAAGGATTAATATTAATCATGAATTAGATATTATTACACAAGCCTTAGTAGACACAGGAGTTGATCAAAATTGTATGAGAGAATGATTAATTCCAATAAAATATTATGAAAAAACAAAAGAAAAATTACATGGAGCTAATGGTCAAAAATTAAACATTAATTGTAAATTATCTAATGTTCATGTATGTATACAAAATTTTTGTATTAAAAATACTTCAATTCTAGCAAAAGATTTAGACCAAGATGTTATATTAAGCACCCCTTTTATTACTCAAATTACCCTTTCATAGTAAACAATAAAGGAATTACAGCAAATATTTTAGGACAAGATGTAACATTTGAATTTGTTAATCCTCCATTAGTAAATGACATTAGTAATTTAAAAAATATTTCCATATCTAGGATAAATGCTATTACTAAATTAGAGAGTCTAGAAATTGTTCCATCAAGAGATTGGCTCGATACTAGAAGAATTTTAGATGCTTGCATTACAAAACATGCTTTAAACTTTTTGCATTAAAATTTAAAAATTTTCAAAATCATGTTTTCAATCAAATACAAGAGTCAAATTTTTTTTACTCAAATATTCTCTCTCATAATAACTTTCAGGATGAGATATTTTTGAGAGAAAGTAAGGAAAAGATGGGCACTCCCATCAAACCCCAAAATAATCCAAAATCAAAAGCATCGTATGCAATGCTACCACCTAAACAACCTATTACCCCACAATCAAAACCTTCAAAACCCAATAAATAGAAAACCATTATTACCCAACCAAATCGGTTCACTCTTCTAGATGAAGAATCTGTTTCTTAATCACCACCAAAAAATTACCAACAAGCCCTTGCAATACCGACATCTTATTCACCTTCTCCATCAAAACCTATTAACAATAATCCAACTTTTCAATACTTTGAAAAGGAAAAAACCCAATCAATTTGTATTATTGAACCCGAATTTTGGGGACAAACTCTTCAAGAAACCTTATCAAAAAATTTCCCTCCAGATTTTTATTTTATTCATGATGATCTATTAAAAACAAGAACCTTTTATGAATTTGTTTTAGTTGATGCTAATTCAATTGAAAATACCCATAATCCAGATAGAAATTACCCAAATAAAATTACTTTTCCAAAATGCAAAATCAAAAAGTATTGAGACCACAAGATTGGCGTATTGGAATTTATAAAAAAAAGCCCATTTTCTTAAACTTTTATTCCTCAAGAATTTTCTTATAAAGATTATCAAAAAGCCTGGTTTTATACTTTCTGTTTATCACATACAACACATTCTTGGTTCTTCATATTTGATAAAACCTATCCAAAAACATTTCCAAAATGGTTTCATTTTTTTGTTTTAAATGGAAAAAATTCTCCCACCTTCGATTTGGGAAGGATATCAATTATTCACCAAAAATTTCAATGACAATGAAGAACCTTTGCTAGCATTGTCCAGCAATTTCTTAATTGTTTAGATAATGAATTGGCAATTTTATATCACTACACCTTCTCCAAAATTCAAAGAATCACGAGGAAAATTCTTTATTAAATTGTGGCCTAGCTTTTCCATCCAAAATGTTAGCCCACCAGTCGTGCAAGTATGGATTTCTCAACACCCTCATTTATGTCAACCTCAACAACAATCAACATTTCTGGCACAAAAATCAAAACTTCAGGCTGAGTTGGCTCAATGCCAAACTACTCAAGATATGGACAAAATTAGTATGGCCATTGGATCTTCCTAATATCAAAAAACCAGATTCGAACAACACCAAGTCACCAAATGATCAAGAAGAAGATGACTATTATGGAATGTTCCATGATCAATTATGATTTCAATAAAAGAAATGACAATGACTCAGCACCAGCTTTATCACGAGTTCAATACTTTCAATGGATATCAAGATTTTTCAAGATTCCTTATCAACAAGATCATTTTGTCGGCCAATATCAATACAAGTTCTCAATAATTCAAGACAAGTATTCAAGGCAGCTCATCAATTTATCATCTACTTTATATTTTGTTATGTATTGTAATAATTAAGACGAATTAAAATGTATTTGAAATCCTCTCCTTTGTAGTATAAAAATGTATCACTTAGAATGCAAGAGTAGAATGCAAAAATGAGAGAACAATAAGTGAGAGAACAAAAATTTGTCCTTTGACAAATACTTTGTAAAATTTATCAAGCAATAAACGTTTCTTCGTCAAATTTCTACTTGTAAGTTATTATTCATTATTTCTTTTCTTTTCACATTTTTTACATTATTTCATTTCTTTTCACATTTATTATTACAATAACTTTACTATTCATTTTCAATACATAACTTTTATTACATCCTTCACTTTTTTAAGATCCTACCTTATATGGTATCAGAGCCAAGTGTTATTGGAAGTGAGGAATCAGGAATCAAAAATCTCAAAAACTAACTACCACTACTGTAGTTACTGTTTCACATCTGTAGCAGTTTACTGTTCATCTGTAGCACTGTTCATTTCTTAGTTAAATTAAGGATTAGATATATCTAGAAGGTTTTAATCTAGAAGAACTCTAGAATTGATTCCAGGTTACGCTTGGTCAACCTGAAGGATGCGCTTGGTCAGCCTGCAACCGTTGGTCAGCCATGTTATGTGGTCCCAGAGGTGGTCCCGTAATCTAGGAGAAAAACTGGAACTTTTATATTAGAATTATTTTAGAGATGTCTAATTTCTTAAGGAGATTAGAAAGTAGCAGTAATGAGATGATAGTAGTAGTAGTAATGCTATTAGAATTAATAATCAACAACAAAACACAAACAATAATCAAGAACTAATGAAATCTATTAACACACAAGAAATCAATATGGCAGAAATTGATCAACACTTACATAAGTGGAACATAGCACCAGTTGAAAAGACACAATTAATCAAATAGATAATTTTGAATTTATGTCAAATTACTCTATTAAAACAACAGAAGACACAATAATGATAATAGAAGAAAAGGTTGAAGAAATTCAACTCTTTTTTTAAGAAGCAATACATAAACACAAACAAAACAATTATAAATTTTTACATATATATAGGATTAGTACAAGTAGCAGTAAAACCATTATTTAGATTATGACAAAAAATTCTAATATTAGTAATGTTAAAAGACACAAGAAATTTAAACTTCAATAACTCTTTATTAGCAGTATTAAACTCTAATTTGGAAAGTGGCCTAGTATATTTCGATTGTTATCAAAACTTCGCAGTAGGATTATATGATCCAACAATAATGTCTACATTAACTATTAACTTAAAAGCTTCTAATTTTACTTATCAAGATAAAGCCTAGCCAACATTAATATATAGGATTTATTATAAAGTTATGAATACCATAATAAGTCCAAGAGCCATTAGGATGTCCCCACCACAACGCACAGTTATTATGAAATCTGATAGAAGAAAACATAAAACTTCTACACCAAAAAGATTAGCTTGGGATGAAATTATTAAACAAACAGATTGGAAATTAGAAAAATTATGCCCTCTAAAACCTTTACATGACCAAAATGAATTTGAAATACAATAAATAATACAAGAACCAGAGGATACAATAAGATTAAATTTTTGAGAAATTCCTTAGAACAAAATCAACCCATAATTACTAATAAAAATCATCACAACCCAAGGATTGAAGAAATCACTACACCTAGGCCCTCATCAGCAAATTCAATAAGTAAATTAGTAGGAGTAAATTACTCTCCTCCTGTACCAAAACTTGCATATGAAAACACATCAACTCCACCTAGTTCACCAACACAATCAGAAGTATTAGGAAATTATAGTCAAATTAACACAATAACTAAACCCTTTGAAATTAACAAAGAATTATTAAAACAAGAATTCCTACACAACTATAATAAAGAAAAAAGACAAATTTTCTTTACAATATTTAAACTTGATGAACAAAATACCCTCAGATCTAAATGGTATAGTACACAAGAAAAATTAAAACAAAATATTTATTTCTTTAATTGGTTAAAAAATTGAAAATATTATCAAAATTTAAGTGAAATGAAAACTATTTTTGTAACAACTAATACGACAAAAAATTGGCAAACATCAACAAATAAAATTATTACATCCGTACATCCACCTTTAGAAGAAATAAAAATAGAACATCAACAAGTGGAAATAATAGCATCACCCTTTAAAAGAATTAATAAAATAGATGATGATAAAAAACAACCAACTCTAAGAGATATTAAAAATATTCAACATCAAAAAAATTACTCTAATAAAAAACTTCACACTATTAGTCAACAAATGAATAGGATAGAAGAGATTACTACACACATAATCACAAAATTTTCAAAAACCCTTGAGAAGGAGATAGTAGAAATAGAAAATTCAACTTCTAATTCAACACTTCTTTATTCTCAAAAATATGTTAATTAAACCATTTTTTGAACCCTTTGACATTCCAAAACAAGAAATAATAAAATTCAATGATCATAACACTATTTTAGAAACTATTAGTAAAAAACTTAATGAATCAGCACCTTTAAAATCAAACATTAATGTTCTTACAACCTATAGAAGAATCAAATCAAAATTTTCAAAATTTATCTATTAATAAAATGAGAAATAATATGATATATCCTAAAACTCGAAATTATTACCTAAGACCTTCCTTACCAGATATACAATTCGAAGATGTAACATAAATATCAAAATCTACCTATAGTGGAATAGGAATAGATGAATGGAATATAGATGGATTAGTTGAACATCAAATATTAAATGTTTTACAAGAAATGGCAATGTCAACATTAGCCCATAAAGTCCATGAAAACACTGATCACCAAATAGCAAAAATATTAGTTTCAGGATTCACAGGAATGCTAAAAAAATTGGTGGGATAACGATTTAACAGAAGCTCATCGAAAATTAATATTACATGCAACAAAAAAAGATCAGAATAGTTAAAACATAAGGCACTAGTCAAATGGAGTATGAACAAAAAGAAGAACACACAGTCTCTACATTAATCTATGCAATAACTAAAAGCTTTTTAGGAGACCCAACAAGTTTTCAGAAAAGATCACAAGAAATATTATCAAACTTAAAATGTCCAACTGTGGCATATTTTAGATAGTATAAGGATGTGTTTTTACCAAAAGTATTTACAAGACAGACTGTAGGAAACCCTATTGGAAAGCAAGTTTCCCAGATGGTCTACCCAGATTATTCACTCAAACTGTTAAAAATGCATTATACAAAAATTTTGATGGAAATTTACCTTACAAAGATTTAACTTATGGAGATTTAATTATTTTTATTAACAATGAAGCTTTAATAATTTGTACTGAATTAAAATTAAAAGCTAAATTAAAAAATGAATTAAAACATAACAAAACATAATTAAGTGGATTTTGTAGCCAATATGATTTTGAAAAAATATTACCTCCCTGTATTCAATATAAAAGACATAAAAAAACAAAAACAATATAAAAAACCTTATTATAAAAAAGATTATAAATGTGAACAAAAGTCTTTTGATAAGCCTTATAAAAAGAAAAAATCTTCTAATAAGAAAATATCCAAAAAAACCTGTCACATGTTGGAAATGTAAACAACAAGGTCATTATGCAACTACGTGTCCTATGAAAAATCAAATTAAAAAAATTAGAAATAGATTCAAAATTAAAACAACAATTATTAAATATTATTCAGACAGACTTTGAAAAAGAATCTAGTTATGACACTGATAATGTAGATATGATTTATCAAATTCAAGGAAACTCTTCTGAAACAATGAGTGAGTCTTCACAAGGTTCTGATGATTGTGATTGCATGGGGCTTTGCTACTATCCAATGAAATCAATAAATATGATATCAACCTCTAGACCTAAGTCAATAAATATTATCACTAAATCAAAATATTTTTTATTAGATATTATTGATAAAATTCAAGATGAAAATATTAAAAGAGAATATTTATTAAAACTTAAAGAATTAATTAATCTAAAGAAAAACGAAAAGATGTAGATTCTTATAAGTTAAAAGATTTGAAAAACCAACACAAATTACTCTTAGTAACTTACAAGAAGTAATTAATATTCTGAAAAATCAAATCAAAGAATTACAAAAGGATAATTTTGAAATTAAGACAGATTTATTATGCTTAAAGGCCTTTAAAGAAACTAAATGACAAGCATCAACCTCAAAATCAGAATTAAAAATTGTTGAAGAAACTGAATCAAAATTGGCATGTTTGTATTAGGATTAATATTAATCAAGAATTAGATATTATCACACAAGCCTTAGTAGACACAGGAGCTTATCAAAATTGTATGAGAGAAGGATTAATTCCAACAAAATATTATGAAAAAACAAATGAAAAATTACATGGAGCTAATGGTCAACAATTAAACATTAATTATAAATTATCTAATGCTCATGTATGTATACAAAATTTTTGTATTAAAAATACTTTCATTCTAGCAAAAGATTTAGATCAAGACGTTATATTAGGCACCCTTTTTATTACTCAAATTTACCCTTTCACAGTAAACAATAAAGGAGTTACTACAAATATTTTAGGACAAGATGTAACATTTGAATTTGTTAATCCTCCATTAGTAAAAGACAATACTATTCATATATATATATGTGTGTGTGTGTGTGTGTGTGTGTGTGTGTGTGTGTGTGTGTGTGTTTGTGTGTGTGCGTGTGTGTGTGTGTCTATATATATAGTCTATATATATATATATAAAACTCATATATATACACAACTAATACTTTATTGAAATGTTACAAATCATATTATTCGCTCTTCATAATTTTTATAGATTTTTTGTAACAAATGTTGTAAACTAGTACAATGCATGCATAATAACAATAGAAAATGGCCCAAAACTTTCTTTTTATTATAAGTAATACTGTCCTTTATACACAAAGAGCATCATTTACAAAAAGCCATTTTAAAAGACAAAAACAGGGGAAACAGTGTAGCTATTGCTCCTCGCTTGCCGACGCCCCTCCGACGGCATCATCACCTAGATCCTGCATCACAAAGGAAAATAACGGGGTGAGCCACAATAATGCTCATTAAGTAAACCCTCTATATGTTTATCCCCGTATGTATTTCTCTTATCTTTTTCCTTACACTACTTATGTTTCTGTTTCTACTAACGTCATGGCCTCATCTTACCGGAGGTACGGCCGATGGCGTTCACACAGCACCATTTCACTCTTCATGACTGTCGGGTGGAGTTCACACAGCACCAACCCATTCTTAGTGACTCACCAAGTGGGGGTCACGAAGCCCCTACCCGGTTTCCGTAACTATCGGTGGAGACCACAAGCACCTATTCGTTCCTCATGCTTTTGGGTGACGATCACAAAGCACACCCCGTTCCTAATCACTGTCGGGTGATGATCACAAAGCATCAACCCACTTCTATAAATGTCGGGTGACGACCACAAAGCATCAACCCCTTTCTAATAACCAACCGGGTGATGATCACAAAGCATCCACCGTTTCTAATAACTATCGGGTGATGATCACAAAACATCAAACCATTTCTAATAGCTATTCGGGTGATGATCACAAAGCATCAACCCGATTCTCATAACTGTCGGGTGATGATCACAAAGCATCGACCCATTTCTAATACTCTTCTCATTCACTCTACTCTAACACTTCTCATTCTCTCTACCCTTAGAGTAGTTGCATCCACAAAGTTCTCTACTCATAGAGCAAGTGCATACACAAGTTTCCTACTCTTTCTTAGTTCACTTCTCAATGCACAATTAATGCCTATGGATGGTTCATCTCCTACTAATGCACTTATGAAATGCCAACATGCAATGTTGCAAGAATTAGGTTCACTACTCATACTTAAACCTCTATTAGGCATTTCATCAACAACTCAAGTGCATAATAAAACACTACTATATAATAAGTCTATGTCTTTCTCTAACCATCCAAAATGGGGAGAAACTCCCTCACATAGCCACAATTCCTGCCAAGAAAGACACTTCCAAGAAGGATTTCTCATATCCTTCAATTCCATCTCAAACTACCTTTCCAACCCACATCTCACTCTTATGCTTGAATGTATGAACAATCACAAAGCACTACCAATCTCCATTTAAGATCCAATAACATGGCATATAACATGTATATAACACACATACATAATTGCTATCAAAAACCCTAATCAAGAAAATTCTCAAATCTCAACTTGGGTTGGGATTTACTTACCTTGTTATGGAGAGATTTCACTAGCTCTTCCTTTCTCTTGGTTTGCTTGCCTTTCTCTCTACTCTTTAAACAAATGAACAAAACCCTCAATAACAAATTACTCAAAAACTCACAAAGCTTCACAACCAAGGCAAGAATCCTTACCTTGGATGCCTTAGATTGATTTTCTACCCCAATCACTCCAAAAGCCCTTTAAAACTCCTTGAACAAAAGGAGAGAAATTGAGAGTAAGTAAAGGAGAGTGGCGATGGAGAGAGGAATAAAGGGTTTGCAATGACTTAATTCCTTTTATGAAATTTATACACAAGCATTCCCATTATGCCCTTACTCTTCCTTAGAATTTCATCTTATCCTTAATTCATTACAACACCACCCCCATAACACAATATGCTCCATGAAAATTTCTTACATTTTACTCCCCACTTTTCCTGCTAATTAGGGGTAGAATGGTCAAATTTCCCTTAGGGAAGAAAATATCTAAAACTTAACAAACATTTTGGTTGGCACTTCGTCGCGGCGAGGAAGCTTCTGTCATCGCGGCGAAACTGTCCGCAGCTTCCCGTGGCTTCAACACCTCTTCGCCGCGGCGAAGCCTGAAGCATCTAAACTTCTTCTATTTTCAACCAATTTCGGGCAAGTATCCAACACACCACTCAAACAAAGGTCAACTAAACCATAATACTAATAACCAACTCAAATAAGAGCAAAAGAAAAACGTTAGCTACGTACCTCAATGTGGGCGTTACATTTTTACATGGCCCCCTCAAATAATAATATATATAATATTCTATTGATTAAAATATAAAATGTTCATTGAGTTAATCAAACCCATGATTAAATTATTGATAAAGTAAATATTTTTATAAAATTAGTGAGCTTGTTATTCATTTTTAATATAATTATTTACTGTTGGGCTAAGAACAAAATTCAATACATATATATAATAAAATAAAATGACATCTCCACTTACGTAACAAATAAAAATGATCATAATTTTATTTCATTACAATTGTATACTCTCTTTCACGTTTGCATTTTGATTTTTTTTTTTTTTTTTTTTTTTTTTACTTATTGTTTATATGCTTATGTATTTTGATTGATTTAATGACCCAAACTTTCAATTAAGTTTTTTCAGGTTTTTTATCTTTTTTTTAATTCGATTTACTTATGCTTAATTACTTATGCTTATAAAGAAAATAAAAATGTCTATTTTAATATATAAAATATATATTATTATTTGTCATAACTATAAATATTGTAATTGATTTTTGTTATAATTTCAAGGTAATACATATTCATCATTGACATGGATATATATTCTCACTCACTCCACAAAATTAGAAGTTTAAATCAATTACTCAATCGAAGTCCTTGCTGCAATAAATTGAAATGGCACATTAAATTAAGTAGAATATTAACTAAACCACATATCAAACACCCACCTCAAGGGTAGCTTGACTTGCATATTGTTATAACAATATCCAGTGAGTATATGAGTATGTTTGTATATACTTTAGTACGTGCCAACCCAAAAGAATGAAAGTGTTCCAAAGAGGACGAGACAACCGCCTGTATGGTCTAAAGACTATGTTATTCATTAGGCAAGTACTAGTTGTAGGGTCTTTTTCAGATACTAATTAATTTAGTCAAGTTTTATTAGTCTAGATTATTATTAGAAGTTGGAGTAGTATTAGGATTAAGTATTGCTAGGTATTATTAGGAATGTTACTCATTAAAAAATTAGGATATTATACCATTAGAATCCTTTTAGGATTAGGAATTGGGATAACTTGTAAGTCTATACAAGAAGCCTAAACCATGAATCGTTTGGTAGGGGTAAACTTGATTGTATAATTTGTATTTTATTTCAATTTGATTGTAATGAATATCACTAAGTGAAAATTGATAGCTTATAATTTTTTATTTTTATCATTTTTATGTAGAAGGCATTTGTGGTAATGTGTTGGTGAATTATGCTTAAAACTAGAAATTTCCAGCATTTTTACTTTTGGATGTTTTACGTTGTTTGCAGGTTTTAGATTGACTTAGAGTTTCATTTTGAGATTCAGAGCCTTCTGTGAAGTTAAAGTAGACATCTCAAGCTTTTCAGAAAGGTTTGGTTCGTCAAATTTCGAGTTCGTTTGGGCCTCCAAACGTTAGTGCAAACTCAAAGCTAAAAACTGCAATCGAATACTAATTCTCCTTGAATCGAAATCGTCTTTAATTCGATTTTTTTACTTAACTCTTGTTCTTAGTAATTATTCTTGTGTTAAATAATCTCTGAAGTAACACCACCCCCACCCCCCCTCCTCTCTCTTGTTTATTAATTTGCTATGATCTTAAGTTAGGTGATCTAATTAACTAATCTTTGTGGATTGACCTTTGCTTGCTGCTAATACAAGTTGTAAGTAGAGTAATTTAATTTTTAGTTGCGGTCAGCAGGCATCAACAATTTATAAATTTTATTGTGTAATTTTGTATCTAGTTTGAATTTGATTTGTACTTTTTTATCATTAAAGTCGAAAATGGTACATAATATTTACATTTATAAAATTATTTTGTATTTTTTGGCCTTTTCGAGTTTTTTTAAAAAAAATTAAGAATTAAAAAAAGTAACAATTTAACAATAGATTAGGAACTAAAATTTGGGGACAATAATTTGCAACGGATTGAAATGTGTTGCTACAATTTTACAAACAAATTTTTTTTCATCTCTAATTTGTTAGTAATTTGTTTTAGAACAAATTTCTTTGATCTAGCTTAATATAGTAAAACCCAACCTGCCCCTAATCGCCCCGCGATTTGGACCAAATTTCCTAGCCCTTGACCTTGTACCCAATCCTATGTGTTAATGAGTTTTTTTGTTTTAGTGACATATATGCTAAAATTATTAATGAGTTCTATGTTATTGCTAAAAACTTGAGAGAAATGACAAATAGTTGTATACAAATTAATTATGTTTTTTTAGCAAATATTTGTCACAAAATATCACATTTAATTTGACTAAAATATTTTGTACTAATACCTCAATTTTAACATTTATAAATGAGAATTTTTTTTTTTTTTTTTTTTTTATGATAAATAATTCTTTTGTGGCAAATGAGCTTGTAATTATAGCATGTATTACTAAATATAGTGATTAAAGTTTTTGTATGACAAATATGTTTGTCATGATAAACAATTTATCTTGGCGCTTAAATTTTGACTCAAACATTTTGTCATTAATACCTTTATTTCAGCAAATATTATGACAATTTTTTTTAATAATAAATAAATTCTTTTGTGACAAAATAATTTGTAGTTATAGCATGTATAACTAAATCTACAGACTAAAATGTTTATGACAAAATATGTTTGTTACAATAAACAATTTGCCCAGGCGCCAAAAATTTGTGACGAAATATTATGATAAAAATGTTTTTCTTCACTATATTTCTTTTGGGTTTCTTTATTGTGATAAAATATTATGACGTTACGTTTTTTAGTCACTGTATATTCACTTTGTCAACTTAATGTGATGTTTCTTTATTTTGTCATAATACCAATATTACTCGTGACAAAATAGCATTTGATAAAATTAATTTTGTCACAATATAATATATTTCTTTTAGTTTTAATCAACATGAAATCTACCAACACAAAAGAAAGAACACGTGATGTCTTGGAATAGAATTCATGTTGTCAGTTAGTCATCAAAGAGTTTGTGGAAATAAAAATAAACACAAAAATATGAAAATATGAAATCAACACTAAAGTAAATAAATTTTATACAAATTGAAAACAAAATAAAAGCAAATAAACAAGCATAAGAAACAAAACGGTAAATGAAAATAGCATACATTAAAATAAAATAAAAATAGCAAAAAGTAAATAAACAAAAACAACAGAAATCAAGACACAAGTCACCAGAGATCACAAAGCAAACTTAAACAGTCCCCGCCAACGGTGCCATAAACTTGATAAACAAAATTTTACTATCCTTGCTAGTGCACAAATCGTAATCGAAGTTTAGTGTGCAAAATGCAAGGGTCGATCCCATAGAGATTGTAAGCGCTCAAGTAATCCTAAGGACTATGCCTTGTGAAAATAACTAAATGAAATAAGAAAACACATAAACAATATTAAAACGAATCTAAATCTAATTATCTACAAGGAAACCTAGGTCTTTAACACCATCATAATTATCTAGCTATGTGTTCGTTATCAAACCGTCGTTCTCTTAACTCCATTCTAGGGTTCGTACTCTTTGGGTTTAACCTAGTATTTTCATCAGTTAAACTAGCTATGGCTAAGCCTAGTATGAATAATGAAAACCCATTAAAGATCTAGAGCACTAAAAAAAGAACCAATTCGCATAGACACAAATCATCCATTCACAGAGCTAATCAAGATAGGCAAGGCGTCTCTTGTTTCTAAGGTATTACCTTAAGGCATTTGGATTAACCTATTATTTTCATCATTTAAACTAGCTAATGGCTTAGCCTAGTCTAAATACGAAAACCCATTAAGCACGAGACGATATTAAAGACAACAACCAATCTATACTTGTTAGGGCGTATGCACAAATACAAATCAGTCATTCCATACCCAATCTTGTCTCATACTATTAATTAACTAACATCAAGGTTGATCAAGCCCTAATATCAACTAAAGATTGAATTAAATGCAATGAATGAATCTAGAAAATGATTGAATAGATCAAACAAATAGAACATAAAAAAAACACAAGCCTTAAATTAGATTACATTAAATCCCTAGAAAAACAAACTAACTACATGAAACAAAGGAAAGGATTACACCTGGAAGCCGTGAAGATCCATAAAGAACAAAGGAAAGGAAGAGAAGGAGAACCTCCTCTCCTCTCCAAGCCCCTCTTTTCCAAGTTAATTGATATAATAAACCCTAGCTCCCTAAAATATTGCTAAGGACCTTTAGTTATAGTAGTAAGGTCGTGAAGGTATTATGGTACCAAGTCACTTCAATTAAAAACACATAAAACACATCTACTTGTCTTCCATGCACTGACGTAACTTTCTGATCAATTTTTAACCATGTTCTAGGTTGAACATGTCATAATAAAAATATGAACATTTTAGCTCTGTCTCTTAGCTTTAAAAAGCCACCAAAATTGGGTCAATCAAAGTTGTTTAGCTCAAGTTATGCTCATTTTAATGCAACATGTTTTGGTAGAAAAATTCTTGAACATAAAATTCACACATTGGCACAATGGCATGATTTTGAGGAGCCGCAGCGCCAATCTTCTACCAAATCCCCTACGATAAAAATCCTGATGGTACTGCAGCATGATTTTATGGAGTCGCAGTGCGTGAATAATTCTGTTGTGGCAAACGATCTTCATAAATTCATAACTTCTTCATTTAAGCTATGATTCTCAAATTGTTTCCACATGATTCTGATTCTTTACTCTTCAATGTACACACTTGGGATCCTCATTTTTCAGCACCTAAGTACCTAAAAATTCACAAAACATACCTGTGATTCTAGAAAACAAAAGAGATACATAAATTAAGTAAAATTAACCAATTAAACCTAATTCCCACACAAAATACCCTTAAAATCACTAAGTATATGTGCACTTCCAAGCACTCAACACATGGCGACGTACTAGTTTATTAGGACAATGAACCTCAAACCCATAGTGACATTGTAACAGATCCAGACTCTACTAAATGGCTTGAAGCCATGAAATTTGAAATAGACTCCATGTACCAAAACCAAGTATGAACACTAGTGAATTTACCTGATGGGATAAAGCCCATAGGATGTAAATAGGTCTTCAAGAAGAAGACAAACATGGAAGGTAACGTGCATTCCTATAAGGCACGGTTGGTTGTCAAAAGTTTCAAGCAAAAGCATGGCATAGACTATGATAAAACCTTCTCGCCAGTAGCAATGTTGAAGTCTTTTCGGATGATGCTTGCAATAGCTGCATGCCATGATTATGAGATTTGGCAAATGGATGTCAAAACTACTTTTCTAAATAGAACCCTTGAAGAGGATGTCTACATGACACAACCCGATGGTTTCGTTCTTAAGGGAAAAGTAGGGAAGGTATGCAAATTGCAAAGGTTCATATATGGACTTAAGCAAGCATCAAGGAGTTGGAACATTCATTTTGACGAAGCTGTTAAAGAATTCGGTTTCATAAAAAATGAAGATGAGCCCTATGTGTATAAGAAGTTCAGTGGGAGTGCAGTGGTACCGATGACATATTACTTATTGGGAATGATATACCAAACTTGCGGACATAAAGACTTACTTATCCAAGTGCTTCTCCATGATGGACTTAGGGGAAGCAGCCTACATCCTTGGTATCAAGATCTATTATGATAGATCACATAGGTTGCTTGGCCTAGGTCAAGGTAGATACATTGACAAGGTACTGAAGATAATCTGCATGGAAGAATCCAAGAAGGGATTCCTTCCTATGTCAATGGTGTTCATCTCTTAAAGGACATGTGTCTGAAATCACTCAAGGAGAGAAATAAGATGAACAGGATACCATATGCATCTGCTATTGGATCAATTATGTATGTCATGTTCTATACTCGGATTGATGTCTCATATGCTTTAAGCGTTTGTAGCAGATATCAATCAAATCCAGGTAAGCGTCACTAGATTGTGGTCAAGAACATTTGTTAAGTACCAGAAGAGGACTAAGGATATGTTCTTGGTTTATGGAGGAGAGGATGAACTCATTGTAAAAGGATATAGTGATGCCAGTTTTCAAACTGACAAAGATGATTTTTGATTGCAATCAGGTTTCCTCTTTTATCTCAATGGAGCTATAGTGAGCTGGAAAAGCTCAAAGCATAGTATTGTAGCTAGCTTTACAACGAAGGCTGAGTACATTGCATTGTCAAACGCATCCAAAGAGGCGGTTTGGATTAAGAAGTTCATTATTGAACTTGGTGTGGCTCCAAGCATTATTTATCTAGTATAGATATTCTATGATAACAATGGGGTCATTGCTCAGGCCAAGAAACCATGATATCATCAGAGATCCAAACACATACTCAAACGTTTCCATCTAATCAAGGAAATTGTTCAGAGGGAAGATGTGCAAATAAGTAGAGTAACTATTGATGATAACATCTCAGATCTGTTTACAAAAGCTTTGTCACAGCAGAAGCATGATAGACACTTGGCTTCATTTGGTATTTAAATACGTAAATGATTGGCTATAGGTGAAAGTGGGAGATTGTTAAAGTAGGTGCCTGTAATGACTGCTTTATACTAGGGTACTCATAGAAATATATCAAGTAGAATACATGTATATTAGCAAAAGTAAATGGGCCCAAAATTTTCTTTTATTACATATAAACATTCTTTATACAAAATAGAACATTTACAAAATGCCATTAAAACAGCAGACAGTGTAGCTATTGCTCCTCGCTTGCCGATGCCTGTCCAACCGTGTTCTCACCTAGATCCTGCATTCACAAAGAAAACAATGGGGTGAGCACAAAATAATGCTTAGTAAGTAAATCCTCTACTCAACTGTCCCCGTAACTGTTTCTCTTAATTCTTTTCTTACACTTTTTCTCTTGTCATTTATTTTCTCTGTCACACAGCTCTCTTCTTAACTTCTGCTATATGTCACGGCCTCATCTTACCGGAGGCACGACCGGGTGGAATTCACACAGCACCAACCCACTCTTTGTGACTTTCGGGTGGAGTTCACAAAGCATCAACCCGCTTTTCATAACTTTCGGTTGGAGATCACAAAGCACCAACCCGTTTTTCATACTTATCGGGAGGAGATCACAAAGCACCAACCCGTTTTTAGTATTTTTTTTTCTCATTTTCTCTACTCTTAGAGTAGTTTATACACATAGTTCTCTACTCTTTCTCAAGCCACTTCTCAATGCACAATTAATCTCATGAAATGCCAATATACAATGTTGCAAGATTAAGGTTTACTACTCATGATTCTCTTAGGCATTTCATCAAACAACTTGTATGCATACATAACCTCTACTTTATCTATGGTTCTATCCCTCTCTTGAACCATCCAAAATGGGAGGAAAGTCCCTCACATAACTATAATTCTTGTCATAAAAGAGCACTCCCAAAGAAATTACTCAATCTCCTCCAACTTCATTTGAAACTACATCCTCTCATCACATAATCATCACATATTAACACTTCTCATCAATGAAGTGTAATCAACAACCATAAAACAAATACTCATCTCAACCCAATTTCTCAATATATCATACACATGCATAAATAAATCTCTACTTAATCTCTACTCAAAAGTTTTCTCAAATTTCAACTTGGGATGGATTTACTTACCTTGTAATGGAGAGATCACACTAGCACTTTCCTTTCCTTTAAATGCTTGTCTCTTCTCTACAACTTTACACAATAAAACCACAAGAGTTTAATATACAAATATAGGCAAAACTTCACATCTAAAGCAAGAATCCTTACCTTAGGATACCTTAGATTAATGTTCTACCAAGATCAACTAAAAACCCTCAAAGATCCTTGAAAGATGGAAGGAAGAATTGAGAGGAAATGGTGAAAGAGTATGGCGGTGGAAGAAGAATGAATGAAGGGTTTATGAAACTTCAACCCTTTTTAGCTCAAAATATATTCATTCATTCCCATATTGCCCTTGTTCTTTCTTGGAAATTCCATCCTTGTCCTTTAAATCATTACAATCACACCCCCACTCTAACATATTCTCCATAAAATTCTCTTACCTTTTACTCCCTACTTTTCTTGCGCATTAAGGGTAAAAAGGTCATTTTGCCCCTATGGAAGAATTCTCTAGAAACCTCAATACACATTTTTGTTCGGCTGTTCGCCGCGGCGAAGACTCTTTCTTCGCCTCGGCGAAAAATTACAGAACCTACCTCTTTGGTTGCAGAACCTCTTCGTCGCGGCAAAGGTTATTCTTCGCCCCGGCGAAGTCTGTAACACCAAGATTTCGCCAAGTCTTTACAATTTCAGGGCAACCACTTAACCAAACCAATACATCCATTCAACTAAGGGCCAATCAAACAATATGAACAATATACCAACTCAAATAAGAGCAAAACAATAAACATTAGCTACGTACCTCAAGTGGGGCGTTATAGTGCCCCTAAGTCAATCATATTATTGTATGTTAACTCTATGGATCATGATTATTCAATCTATGAAAGGCATTGTTTAAATTATGTAAAGCATATTTCATAGGTATGTATTAATATATGCCCCTAGAGTTGTTAAACCTCGATGAGGGAATCAAGCAGTGATAAGTCTTGATTATAAGATCCCTATGATCACTTATGGTGGCCATTCTAGAAATATCCATAGTCCGAGTATTATCCTAACCTAGGACACAGATAATATGGTAAGACTATCATAACGTTGAACAACCCTACCGAAAGTTAGTGACAGACCTCACATGTCAAGGTTGTTTGGTGACAACTTGGTACAATGCATGGGTGCTTGTTATTCACGAGTTCACTGGACTGACCCATCAGAGGATTCCATATAAATGGTAACCCTAATGTCCATGGAATACACCTTCTAACAGATGGTGGTGCATGTGGTCCTTAGACTTGAGATCATCGGAGCCTCGTGTGTAACAATTGGTATAGTTTGACACTAGCCAAACGTAATCTTGATAGGGTTATCAATATGGTAGTGATTGGCTGCATTGAGAAGTACATCATGACCATGGTAAATCAACAAAGGATTCATCATTGTACAAGAGAAATTATCTCAGTGAGATTTTCGGTAAAGGACAACAACCTTGAAATCTGTGGCCACAGTGGAATCGAGTTGATGTTCGGTTGGTCGATTGGTCTGATAACCGAATGGAAATATGTCAAGGTGGTTTATACTTGAAGCTGACATTATTTCTATGCTTCAAACCTTAATGAGATAATAGGTGATGAAAGGATTTGATTGCACGGTAATCATACTATTGACAGGTAGTGAATACGCTAAATCTAAATTTGTCGGGTAGCCATGATGTCTTACTAGAGGCTAATCTTGGTTTGTGTAGAATGAGATGATTAATAGGGTATTGATCATGATATTACTCACTACCAACATGATGAGGAGCCTACGGGTCACACACAAAAGGCAATTTAAAGAAGATAACGAGTGAAGGGCATTTTCATCATTTGTTGCCAAAAGGGTATTTCGGTAAATCTTACAGAGCAATTAAATTTGTTGGAAAGGTTGTTTGGATCCAATCCCATAGTTGATTTAATATGTAAGATTTGTTATTTATTTAAATATGGATATTGTCGTATATATATTGTAAATAAATAAACCATCATTAGTTAAATATATATATTGGTGTATATATGTTTTAAATATTGAAAAATCATTATTAGATGAATAAAATAATAATGGCCTAATACCTGGTTTATGATTTTTTTTCGGAAATCATGGACACTAATTAAATATTTAGGGGAAGGGTATATTTGTAATAGACTAATCAAGGGAAATTAGGATGTGCCTATAAAATGGCACTTTTCACTAAATTTCCCTAAGAGCTTCATTTGGCCACCTAAGAGAAATTCCTCAAGAGAGTTTTCTCACACTTTTCTCACTCACATCATCTTCTTTAAATTTCACAAATCAAACTAGTATAATGATTGTTTGTTGATTCTTTCCTTTGTGTGGATATTGTGGGTTCACTCATATCCTTGGAGTGTAAGCGTTTTCAACAGTTGATAAAGCAGTGGAGCCTTCAACATGGGTAAGAATCTAAACCTTGAATGGGTTTTTGATGATCTATGACATGTAAATATCGTAACTTTCATATATGGATTTTAGGGCTTCTAAGGTTTTACTCGATAAATTTTTGTTTTTCGCTGTCTATTTCTGTTATTAAATCCTAACACACAAACCCCTGAATAGTACCCTGATGGGTGTTTCAACCTGCAACCATCCCCTTCTCCACACATGGAAGCAAGCAGCTGCCATATGCAAAGCACACTGCAACCGCGCGCTGGCACGGGCGCGGTAGGCTATAGTAATGTGCGCACTATTTTGCGCCAAGGGCAACAATAGCTCGCGTGTTGCTGCTGCTTTGGGTCACGGCATTGCCTTGCACCACCGCACATGACAGCCAACACCACTACACATGGTGGTGCATCTAGGGTTTCAAAAACACAATGATTTCAACAAAAATCAATCCAATCACAACAAATTTCAATAATTCCCTCAAAACAACAATATTCATTTTAATCCAATTAATCCAAATCCAAATCAATCAAATTAAAACCCTGAACACATAATTGTCAAATCACATATTTTCTAGCAAGATTAAACACTGTAATATCATATAAAGCCTCTAATACCACTATTAGGATTTAATCAAAGAAATAGGTAGCAAAAAACAAAAAATTACCGATTTAAACCCTAAAGCCCCAAAATCCATATATAAGAAATACGTTGTTTACATGTTATAGAACATCAAAAACCCATTAAAGGTTTTAGATTCTTACCCATGTTGATGGCTCTACCGCTTGATTATTGAAAAATGCTCGCACTCCAAGGATAGGAGTGAACCCACAATATCCACACAAAGGCAAGAATCAACACACAATCATTTTGCTAGTTTGATTTGTGAAGTTCAAAGAAGAAGTGAGAAAAATTCTCTTTAGTTTTTCTCTTGGGTGACCAAAAATGAGCTAATAAGGAAATTTGGGGAAAAGTGCGTTTTTATAGGCACACCCTAATTTCCCTAATTTAGTATATTACCAATATACCCTTTAACTAGTTAAATAATTAGTTTCCATGATTTTTGAACAAAATAACTAACTGGGTATCAAGCCATTATTATTTTATTCTGCTAATAATCATTTTTTAGTATTTAAAATATGCATACACCATTATATATATTTAACTAATGACGTGTTATTTATTTACAATATATATATGATAATACATATATTTAAATAAATAATCAATCTTACTTATTAAATCCAATATGGGATTGGATCCAAGCAACAACCTTTCCAGCAAATTTAATTGCTCTGTAAGATTTACCAAAATACCCTTTCATTAATAAATGATGAAAATTCCCCTCACTCGTTATCTCCTTTAAATTGCCTTTTAAGTGTGTGATATGTAGGCTTTTCATCATGTCAGTAGTGAGTGATATCACAATCAACACCCAATTAATTGTCTCATTACACACAGACTATGATTGGCCTCTAGCAAGGCATTATGGCCACCCGACAGATTCGAATTTAGCATATTCACAACTTGTCAATAGTATGGTTACTGTGCAATCAAATCCTTTCATCATCTATTATCTCATCAAGGTTTGAAGCATAGAAATAATGTCAACTTCAAGTATAAACCACCTTGGCATATTCAGATTCAGTTATCGGACCAATCGACCAACTGAGCACCAACTCGATTCCACTGTGGCCACGGACTCAAGGTCGTTGTCCCTTACCAAATATCTCACTAAGATAATTTATCCTGCAACCAGAAGTGATGAATCCTTTGTTGATCCACCATAGCCATGATGTACTTCTCAATGCAACCAATCACCACCATACTAATAACCCTAAATAGGATCACGTTTGGCTATTGTCAAACTACACCAATAGTTATATCTCTTTATATTTCTTGGGCTCACAACGTACTCTCCCAGACCTATGTAGCTCTTGTCCTACTTGAGGTGGTTCAATTTGATCCACAGATTGTGGAGTGACCTCCTCACAATGTTTAACCACTTCCTGTGGCACATCTTCTCGTCCTTCGTCTAATATATCTTGTGGTTCTAGAACTTCATCAAGTTCTACTTTTCTCCCACTAGTACTTCTTGAAAAATTCCTTTTCTAAGAAGACACCAGTACGAGTGACAAAAATTTTGTGCTCCTCTAGATGGTAGAAATAGTATCCTTTAGTCTCCTTAGGATACCCCACAAATATATATTTGTAGGATTTCGAGCCTAGCTTGTTCGAAGTCAATTTCATGACATAAGCTTTACAACCCCAAATCCTTAGATAAGACAAGTTGGGCTTTTGCCCACTCCATTGTTCATATGGAGTCTTATCTACAGACCTTGACGGCCCATGGTTCAATGTGTGAGTCGCAGTCTCTAGGGCATAACCCCAGAATTATATGGACAAATCATTAAAACTCATCACGAACCTAACCATTTCAAGTAAGGTTCTATTCCTCCTTTAAGACACACCATTAAGCAAGGGTGTGTACAGAGAGGTTAGTCTTGATACTATCCTACGTTCCTTTAGGTATGTTTAACTCAACTTACCACGATTGGCATAGTTGTTATTTCAAGAATATCCTTATTATCTATCTTAAGAACATATTATTATGAAACAATTCCATAAAGAATATCATTTATACTCAAGGACAACAATCCATTAGTAAAGTAACATTCTCACTTGTCCTAACTGGACACAGAAATATAATTTCTAGAAATTGAAGAAAGATCATAATAATCCACAAGTTCCAAGAAACAAGCTCGTAGGCAAAATTAGACGATAAGATCCTATAACTAGTGTAGCATCACATGCTGCATTTCCAATTGATAGGTCCACCTCTCCCTTGGTGAGCAATCTACTATGTCATAGTTCCTGCACATCAGAACAAATATGAGTACAACATCTTGTGTCAATGACCCAAGGTGTTGATGGGAGAAGCTAATCTCAATCAAGAACGTACTTGATGAGAAACTAACATTCTTTTTCCTTTTTGCTAGAAAGGCCTTGCAATGTATCCTTCAGTGGCTGGGATTCCCATATTGAGGACAAATGCCCTTCTTATCTATAACAGTTTCTTCCAACGACTTCTGAGCCTTTTCCTTTTCAGTTGAGTTAGCTTCAACCAACGTCAATGTTTTTGACATTTTCATGCCTGACTCAGTAGCCTTCAAAATATCTAAAAGCCTGACAAGGGTATTCTTCTTATCATCCTCAATGAAGTCATGGACAAATTAAGAGTAATAATTTGGCAAAGACTGTGATATTAGGTCTATCGCTAAACCCTCATTAAGTCTACATCCCAAAATCTCAAGCTCGTTCATATATTCGGTCAACTTGAGTATATGATCACCAATTTTGGTACCCTCTTCCATCTTGCATCTGAATAGTGATCGAGACACCATATGCTTCTCATTTCTCTGAAGAAAATGAAGAATAGAAGCTAAGTCCATTTTCTGGCACTGCGTCGCAGTAATAGTGTCATTGATTCAAGCACAATGTATCTTGTCATTTCTGCTTTTGCATCATGTGTATACTTCATATATACATACCCAATTTGATGGATAGAACTATCAGCAGGCTCTA
This sequence comes from Pistacia vera, assembly GCF_008641045.1. Classification (NCBI taxonomy): domain Eukaryota; kingdom Viridiplantae; phylum Streptophyta; class Magnoliopsida; order Sapindales; family Anacardiaceae; genus Pistacia; species Pistacia vera. The sequence goes on along the minus strand of NW_022195434.1, from coordinate 859,399 downwards.
GTGACAAAGCCTACTTAATGGTGTATATTCAATTGCTTGACTAAAGTATATTGTTTATACTTCCATACCATTCCATTTGTTTCCCAGTTTGATGATTTGTCACAATGATGATGGGATCATATTGCTCAATTTTTAAGTGAATCTACAAGTGTAGAATAAGTAAACATTATTACAATGTTTATTATTATTATTTAATAAGGTCTTTTATCAAATAATGCTTCCACTATTTTCCTCAAGCCAATAGCCCTCATTGTTAACTTGGGAAAGCCCGTTGGCTTTCCTAGTGGATCGAGATCCCATCTAGCCCATTTCAAACCTTTGCTTTGGTGAATAAGCCAAAATGGGTTGATTAGGTAAGCTAACAAACTTAATCCACACTAGTTGATAGCTCCTACTACCAACCTCAAATGTGAAGCAACCCAACAAGCCAATCACACAATCCACTGGTAGTAACCATCGTCCTCAAGTGTGATTCTCAGTATCAGTAGAGTGGACACTACATGTCACCACGTACACACAACAAGTGTACTTCTCTAATATGCCTATGGCGTGCTTATCAACATTCGATTTGGTGAACAAGCAAAACACATCATTTTAAGTCGACACATCACCATTAAGGAAAAATCCAATGAGCTTTAACCTCCCACTGGTAGAAGTGTACCCTTGCTTTGCCGAACAAGGTTCCAACGAATAGTTGTTTGATTAAAGACATGGTGATGGAAGACATTTCAATGACTTAATATCCTTTATTTGAGGGTTTTTTATGTTATGTCTCACCAATTTTATCATCTTTGTTAGAATGACATCATTTGGCATGTAATTAAACATTCAACCTTAGCATGCATTCTAAGCAAAATATAAACGTGCCGATACATGGCCTAACTAAAACTGATTTCCTTGAGCCTAGAGGAATTAGTGGGTCACCTAGGGATCCTGTAAAAAAAATATCTTGAGTCTTCAAGTATGATCGCTTCATCCTTGTTCCGTCTTTAAGTGCATTACAAAATGCATCATACTAAATTTACAGTGAAATTAATACTAAACTAATTTTACATCAATAAATTTAGAAACCTCAAGTTACATTTAAGGGGAATGAGATGAGAAAAGAATGTACATCGAGAAAGGGGAGAAAGGCAAGGCACGCAGGCCCTATTTAAAATTTACAATCATACATACCCAAAAATATATTTTAAAACAATCACCATATGTCTAAGGCTCATGTACCGGGTACCATGCAATATTCAAACAAGTACATTGCATACATTCAAAAATAAACATTTTTGAATTGGGTGGGTGAAATTATTAATTACCCTCTGACAATTTGCAGATCTCTTTTTGGTCCAAAAGTATTGAAACATTGTAACATCTGCTGAAAACTAGTACAATGCATGCATAATAACAATAGAAAATTGGGCCCAAAGTTTTCTTTTCATTTCAATTCATATGTCTTTTATACATAAAGAGTACTGTTTACAAAAATTCATTTTAAAAGACAAAACAGGGGAAACAGTGTAGCTATTGCTCCTCGCTTGCCGACGCCCCTCCGACTGCATCAACACCTAGATCCTGCATCCACAAAGGAAAATAACGGGGTGAGCACAAAATAATGCTCAGTAAGTAAAACCCTCTATCTGTCTGTCCCCGTATGTATCACACGTAATTCTTTCCTTATACTATTTCTGTTTCTATATCTGTTTCTACTAAACATCATGGCCTCATCTTACCGGAGGTACGGCCGGATGGCGTTCACACAGCACCATCTCACTCTCCATGACTATCGGGTGGAATTCACACAGTACCAACCCGTTCTTAGTGACTACCGAGTGGGGATCACAAAGCACCTACTCGGTTTTCCTAACTATCGGGTGGAGACCACCTAGCACCTACCCGTTTCTCATGACTTTTGGGTAACGATCACCAAGCATTAACCCGTCTCTAGTCACTGTCGGGTGATGATCACAAAGCATCAACCCACTTCTAATAAATGTCGGATGATGATCACAAAGCATCAACCCATTTTCTAATGACTAACCGGGTGGGGATCACAAAGCATCCACCCGTTTCTACTACTTATCGGGTGACGATCACAAAGCATCGACCCATCTCTAAGGGCTATTCGGGTGGTGATCACAAAGCATCAACCCGATTCCCATAACTGTCGGGTGATGATCACAAAGCATCAACCCATCTATACTACTCTTCTAATTCACTCTATTCTAGCATTTTTCATTCTCTCTACCCTTAGAGTAGTTGCATCCACCAAGCTCTCTACTCATAGGGTAATTGCATACACAAGTTTCCTACACTTTCTTAGGTCACTTTTCAATGCACAATTAGTGCCTATGGATGGTTCATCTCCACCAATGCACTTATGAAATGCCAACATGCAATGTTGCAAGAATTAAGGTTCACTACTCATACTCAAACCTCTATTAGGCATTTCATCAAACAACTCAAGTGCACTATAAAACTCTACTATAGCAATGATTCTAAATCTTTCTCTAACCATCCAAAATGGGGAGAAACCCCTTCACATAACCACAAAACCTGTCAAATAAAAACACTTCCAAAAAGGGATCCATAACACCCCTTCAATTCCATCTCAAACTACCTTTCCAACCCACAACTCATTTCTTATATTTGAAAGGTATAAACAATCACAAAGCACTAGAAATCTCTATTTAAGCCTCAATAACATGGCATATAACATGTATATAACATACATACATAAGTGCTATCAAAACCCTAATCAAGAAAATTCCCAAATCTCAACTTGGGTTGGGGTTTACTTACCTTGTTATGGAGAGACTTCACTAACTCTTCCTTTCACTTGGTTTGCTTGACTTTTTCTCTACTCTTAAACAAAAGAACAAAAACCCTCAATATTCAATATATACAAAAACTCACAAAGCTTCACAACCAAAGCAAGAATCCTTACCTTAGGATGCCTTAGGTTGATTTTCTACCCCAAATCACTCCAAAAGCCCTTTAAAACTCCTTGATCAAAAGAAAGAGAAATTGAGAGGAAGCAAGAGAGGAGAGTGGCGATGGAGAAGAAGAATGAAGGGTTTGCAATGACTTAATTCCTTTTAATGAAATTTATACACAAGCATTCCCATTTTGCCCTTACTCTTCTTTGGGAATTCTATCTATATCCTTTGATTCATTACAAACACACCCCCATAGCAACATATTCTCCATGAAAATTCCTTACATTTTACTCCCCACTTTTCCTGCTAATTAGGGGTAGAATGGTCAAATTGCCCTTAGGGAAGAAAATATCTAAAACTTAACAAACATTTTGGTCGGCCTGTCGCCGCGGCGAGGAAGCTTCTGTCGCCGCGGCGAAACTGTCCAGAGAGTTTCCCCGTGGTTTCAACACCTCTTCGCCGCGGCGAAGATTCTTCTTCGCCCCGGCGAAGCTTGGCACACTAAACTTCTTCTATTTTCAACCAATTTCAGGGCAAGCATTCAACACAACACTCAATCAAACAATAATACCAAAACCAACTCAAATAAGAGCGAAAGAAGCAACAATAACTACGTACCTCATGTGGGGCGTTACAAACATTTCATGTAGGCCCCTGCGCACTTGAAAGTACGCTTTCCGCAGTGATGGTTTATATCACTATGGCATGCGCTGATTATCATTCAGCATGCATGCACAGGTGCGATTGCTATGGCGATGGTTTATATCGTCGTGGTGTGCGCTTATTTTCAATCAGCGAGCACGTTTAATAGCGATCGCCGCGGCAATGGTTTATATCACCGTGGTGAGCGCAAACTGATTTGTAGCAGATCAGTTTAATCAGCAACAAAGAAAACCAAAGGATTTTGCAATCAATCTCAACATCCGATCTCGACAAAAAATCCTCATCACATTATACCAATTTTGTAGATCATCAACAAATTAAATATTATCAAGTGTAATGAGTCAATCAATTACTCAAAACATGCCATTAACACAGAATTTTTACAGATTTAAAAATTAGTTTCTCAAATAACATGTTATCAATCAAATACATGTTAGAAAACACAGATTAAACAATATAATCTGGTACCCAAGGCTCTGATACCACTGTTAGAATTGATCTACCTAACACATCAGAAAAACAAAAATAAAAAAGGATGAATCGATTCCTTTTATGCTAAGATCCAGGTATAGATTATAATTTACATGTTAAAACAAAATTCTGCACAAAATAGTATCAATTCATTCAAGGATCGGAGATCTTATGCACATTTGGAGGCTCCTTCAAGTGTTTCTGAATTTTCTTCGCTATTGATTCAAAGTAGAACCGCGCAAACGGTGATCCACACGAAGACAATCTGAAGAACCAATCCTTGTTTCGCTATAACAATAGGATGGCTTCAAGAATCAAGTTCAATCAAAGAAATAAAATTCTTTGATTCACACCAAGGGAGAACATGAGAGATATGGAGTAAAGGGTGGCTCAATTTTAATGGAATAAATTATCTTAACTCAAGTTGCACTTATATAGTGCAAGAGTTAAAACCCTATTCCTATAAGGAATAGACATAGGCTCCAACCCTAATCCACCCTTGTAACCAAACATCCTTGTTTTGGTATTTTAAATTTTAATAATTATAATTAAAATCAATTGATATATACATACCTACATACATACATACATACATACATACATACATACATACATATATATATATATATATATATATATATATATATATATTAACATTTAATTAATAATAACTCATTTAAAGATATGCATACATATATTTAAATATAATCTCACTAATTTAATTTTAATATTAAATTAAATACATGCAACAACCTTAGCAAATTTAGTTGCACTGTAAGATTACTGTCCTAAAAGATGAAAATACCCCTTGAACAAACTGATTCTTAAATTATCTTCTAAGTGTGTGACCCGTAGGCTCCTTATCATATCGATAGTGAGTAGTATCGCGATTAACACCAATTAATCGTCTCACTACACAGACCAAGATTGGCCCCCTAGCAAGGCATCATGGCCACCTGATAGATTCGGATTCAGCGAAATAGCTACCTATCAATGATATGGTTACCGTGCAATCAAATCCTTTCATCATTTGTTATCTCATCGAGACTGGGGTACAGAAATAGTGTCAACCTCAATTACTCTCAATGTGTTTGTATTTAGTTACTAGACCAATGACCAAATAAATAAATTGGATTGAGCAACAACTCAATCCTACTGTGGCAAAAAAATTTAGTGTCATTGCCATTTACTGAATTGCACAGTGAGATAACTTCTCCCGTACCTGGAAGTGATGAATCCTTTGTCGATCCGGCATAGTCTTAATACACTCCTTGATGCATCTAATCACTACCGTATTGATAGCTCTAAATAGAACTATGTTGGGCTAGTGTCAAACTACACAAATTTATGCATAAGGCACTTCAGTGATCTCAAGTATAAGGATCACATGCACCACCATTCGTGAGAGAATTTGTTCCATAGACAATAGGGTTACCATCTATATGAAATCCTCTGGTGGGTCAATCCAGTGAACTTGCCTATAGCAAGCACCCATGTGTTGCACCAGGTTGTCAGCAAACAACCTTGACAAGTGAGATCAGTCACTACCTTTCGACAGGTTCGTTCAATACTATGATAGCCTTACCGTATTATCTATGTCCTTGGTCAGAATAATACTAGGCCTACATACATTTCTACAATGGCCACCATTTGTGATCATATGGTTCTTACTATCAAGATTTGAAACACTTGATACCCTTGTCATAATTCTACCATCATAAGGACATATATCAATACATACAATTATGATTTATATGATACAGTAGAAAACGCCTTTTATTGATTAATAAACATTATTACAAAGAGTCAAATCTACAATAATTGATTCGCTCTAGGGCACCTACTCCAACAAAGAATCCCATATGTGTTAACAATTGGATCCATCATGTATGCCACGTTGTGTACTCGGATTGATGTCTCATGTGCATTAAGCACTTGTAGTAGATATCAATTAGATCCAGGTGAGCTCGCCATCAAGAACATCTTTAAGTACTTGAAAAGGACTAAGGACATGTTCTTGGTTTATGGAGGGGAAGATGAACTCACTGTAAGAGGATACAGTGATGCTAGTTTACAAATAGACAAGGATGATTATCGATCGTAGTTAGACTTTGTATTTTGTCTCAATGGAGCTGAAGTGAGCTAGAAGAGCTTGAAGCAAAGTACAGTAGCAGATTCTACAACTAATGCTAAGTACATCGTATTATCTAATATAGTCGTGGAAGCGATTTGGATTACTGAACTTGATGTGGTTCCAAGCATTACTGGTCCAGTAAAGATCTACTACGACAATAATGGAGCCATTGTTATGGCTAAGGAACCACGATATCACTAATGATCCAAACACATACTTAGTTGATTTAGTCTAATTTAAGAAATCGATCAGAAAAGGGATGTGCAAATTTTCATAATACTAACTAATCCACTATTGAAGTTTTTATTACAACAGAAGCATGATAGGCACTTAGCGTCATTTAGTATTAAATACATGAATGATTGGCTATAATACAAGTGGGAGATTGTTAGAGTAGGTACCCTAGAGCCAATCCAATTATGTAAATTGACTCTTTGTATTCATGCTTTATTATCAATAAAAGGCATTTATCTATACCATATGATCTGATTATATTCATATACAAAAATGGTATATGTCCTTAGGATGGTAGAACCGTGAGGACGACATCGAGTGTTTGAATCTTGATAGTGAGAAACCTATGAGCACATGGTCATTCTATAACCCCAGTATTATCCTGACCTAAGGCATATATAATACAATAAGGCTATCATAGTATTGGATGATCTTGTCAAAAGGCAGTGACAGATCTCATTTGTCAAGGTTGTTTGGTGACAAACTGGTGCAACACATGGGTACTTACTGTAGGCAGGTTCACTGGACTAACCCACTATAGGATTCAATATAGATGGTAAACCTTGTGTCTATGAAACAAATCCTCTAGTGAATGGTGGTGCATGTGATCCTTAGACTTGAGATCACCGAAGCGCCTTGTGCATCGATTGGTGTAGTTTGACACTAGCCCAACGTAGTTCTAATCAATACCGTAGTGATTGACTACGTCGAGGAGTGTATCAAGACTATTGTGGATTGACAAAGGATTCATCACTCCTGAGTAAAGGAGAAATTATCTCACTGAGTAATTAGGTAGATGGCAATGACATTAAATATGTGGCCACGGTGGGATTGAGTTGTAGGTTAATCCAATCCATTTCGATTGTTGGTCTAACAACCAGATACCAAGAGATCAAGGATATAAGAGGTTGACACTACTTTTATGCCTCAACCTTGATGAGATAATAGATGATGAAAAGATTGGATTGCACGGTAACTATATTGTTTGTAGGTAGTAGTTTCACTGAATCTGAATCTATCGGGTGGCCATGATGCCTTGCTAGAGGCCAACTTGGTCTGTGTTCAGTGGGACAATTAATTGATTGTCAATTGTGACACTATTCACTACCGATACGATGAGGAGTCTTCGGGTCACACACATAGAAGACACAATAAGAACATAATCTGTGAAAGGGGTATTTTCGTCAATTATGATGAAAGGGCAATTTTTTGTAATCTCACAGTGCAATTAAATTTTTGAGGTTGTTGCCTAAATTTAATTTCATATGGAAATTAAATTAGTGAGATTATGTATATTTAAATATATATATTTGAATTCAAATATAAAGGATATTATCTAATATTAATATTTAATATTAATAGTAATAATATGAAATTCAAATTTTGTTTTTAAATTTGAATTGAATTGAATTTAAATATAATGGATATTATCTAATATTAATATTTATTATTAATATTGATAATATGAAATTCAAATTTTGGTTTTTAAATTAGAATTAGAAAGGCCATGTTTGGTTGTAAGGGGAATCGATTCCAAATTGGAATAAGTTGTTTGCTATTCCAATTGGAATAGATGGCTATTCCAAGTCAGAATAGGATTTTAATGTGCACTATTTAAGTGCAACTAAAAATTAAATCATTCAGTGATTTGAGTTGCAAAATTGAAACCCTAGCCACGCTTCTCTCTCTCTCAAAATGCCATCCCCTTTTGTGAGGAAAAGAATTTTTCTTTCCAAGAAAAATTCTTCTATGATTTGATCTTGTAGGTGAGTGATCTTCCTAGCCTAGAAGTCTCTCATCGACGGTAGTCCTATCTTCGTGTGGATACCGAGAGTGTACTTCTATTTTGCGAATCTGACATCAAATCGAAGGAGCCTCCAACGCTTGTATGAAACTCTTTTTTTTTTATTATTATTTGATTTTATGCAAAATAATGTAATCGGTGTAAGGATCATGGGTTAAAGGTTAGTAGATCTTTAAATATATTTTTTAAATTCTACTACGTAATAGATCTATTAACTTACACAAAATCCCTAGCAAACAAGGTGGTTTGCGACTTTGAATACTTCTTGTATGCCTATGAGGGGACTGGCAATTTTGGTGATGCTTGTAGGTGTTAGTTAATCTTGTCTTGTTAAGTTTCCCAAAGAGGTTCTTCCGAACAAGTTGTTACCTCCCTCTTATTCCATTGTGCAGGTGATTGTGAGGAGTCTTATTTATTCAAAGAGCTCCAACTTCGGGTTTTGCTTTTTTTGTGAGCTACCAGATTTAGATCGGAATGTAAAGTGGTTGATCTCCCTCAAGACTTTAATCGAGTTTGGTTTTTGTCCCCCAAATGCTCGGTTCTCCACCATTTTTGAGAAGAAGAAAACAATTGAGTATTTTCCTTTTCTTTCTTTTTTCCTTTTAGCAAAAGTCTTGTTTGCTTTCTAACAAAGGATTATCACTTCAGATATGCTCGTTCCTAAGCCTAACCACTACCCGAAAGGAAAGAAACCATCTGGCTTTTTACCTCAAAAGTTGGGGGCTTCTAGTGAACCGTCCTTGGCAAAGTTGCCTCAGGGCGTGCCAAGCTCAGCATAGTCTTGCCCCCGAGGGGGAAGGAAGGAAGGTTGTCTCCTCTGCCAAGAGAGGAGAGAGCGTGACTACCCGAGGTGCGATGGCTGGGATTAAGAGAGTTGTAAGCAAGCTGCCAAAAGGCTCGCAAGCGGATTTGGTTGGCCTTGAAGGGAAGGGCTTCTGGTCACTGATCACTGAAGAAGGCAAGGTTGGATGTCCCATTGTTTTTGCCTAAGTAATCGGTTGCTTCATTGGTGGCCCTACCATCTATTCCAGCAACAAGCGTAGAGGTTAAAGGCAAGTTCTCCCAGTTTCCTCACTAACCTTGCCCCTAGGTTCTTGCACTAATGGGGGCATCCCTTGAATAGCTTCCTGGAGGCCGACCCATCTTTCCATTTATTAGGCAATTTCACAAGAAGCTATCTTGTTTTCACAGGTATGTACAAAACTCTCCTTGTCTAGTTTATTTATTGTTTTCTTCTCGAGGTTATTGATGGGCTTCAATTTCTTTGGTTGCAAACTCATGGTGTCATTTCCTTGCCATTTTGAGACAATTACCCATTTTTGGAGCAAGCTACAAGGGCTTAGGAAGAAGCGGAAATGGTCTAGAGATCTTCTAAGGTAAAGGTCTCTAGACTTAAAGAGGAGCTCGCTAACTTAAGGGCGGAAATAAGGAGACAAGCCAAGGCTTCTTGGGTGCTATTAGCTGAGAGATAGAAACAATTCATGGCAAAAATTGCAGCATCTGAGAGGGTCAAGAATAAGGCTTTGGCAAAGAAGGACTATATGTAAAACTCAATGAGAGATGTGAAGCGACAACCTTGGAGGTTGGCACTGTTGTAAGTCATGCTGAGGATTTGAGATTAAAGCTTGAGAAATGTGCCATTGGAGTGTCCGAGGCTCAAGAAAATTAAGTTGAGTTGGGGGAAGAGGTTGCCTGGTTGGCAGAGAAAATCATCAAGGAGAAGCGCAGTAGCGAGGTCGTTGCTTAGGATACATGTCTATCCCTTCTTAAGACGGTGTGGGAGTATAACCAAGCTAGTAACTTTTCCTTTCTCCCACTGCATTATCAAGAAGAGGTTGGAAAGTTTGTTGCTGAAACGGCAGGAGACATCTGCTAATAGCATTTTACCCCCCAACGCTTAGATGAAGGCGACATGGGAGATGCCCCTAGTGAGCATTCTACCCCCTAACCTTCAGATGAGAGCACTATAGGGGGCAACATCATCATCATCGACAACCCTAACACCCAATCTATCAGGCTTTTTCCTCCAATTGACAATCATGTTCCCGACACTTGAGCTTCTTGAGGATTATGCTTTGTCTCCTCTTTTTTCTTCTCTCGTTGCTTTGTTTCACTATTTGTACATTTTTCTTGTATTCGTTTAAACAATTTCATTTATTAATGAGGGAATTACCTTACTAGATCCTCCCATGTGTTTGACTGCTTGTTCATTTTTTCTGTTATTTGCCTGTTTTGCCGCTGGATGTACTTGTCGCTAGGTTTGTTTCGTTTGGTTTTCATTAAGAACCAGCCTTCTCTAAAGTCTTTTCTTTGCTAATTTGTATGGGATGAAATTAGGTCATTAGCCTAGTTATGCACATGGGCTAGTTCGACGGATACTTGTAGTTTGGCCCTTGAGTTTACGATGACAACTATCGATCTAAAGGGCCTTCTTTAGTTATTTACCGTGGATCCCTTCTCGAGGCGACTTGAAGCTAGGATAGCAAACCTTCTTGAGTCGTTATTGCTGAGGCATGTCGGATCCACCTCAGTGTCCCAATGTCGATTGGAGATTGCTTAACGACCTCTCAAACCTAGCTTTACCGAGTTACGGGAATTGGTCCCCCCCCCCCCCCCCCCCCCCCCCCCCCCCCCCCCCCCCCCCCCCCCCCCCCCCCCGCCCCCCCCCCCCCCCCCCCCCGTTTAAGTTATGGTGATGTCGCCTTCACATGGGCTCAGCCCCCAAGTTATGACCAAGTTACCTTCTTAAGCAAGAGACTTTGAGTTATTATGGTGGCCTCATTGGTCCCAAGCCGATGGGTCTAAATCTGTGAGACATGGGTTACTTTTTAGAGTGGATTTTTGCGAATACGCAGCACATTTAGAAAGAGGTATCTTGCTATTTACGTATTATCATAATCTACTAGTAGGCCTCCGATGACCATTGACAAAGTCATAAAATAGTTACAAGGTCTTTCGAGGTAGCGAGGATCTCTAGCACTTGTGGTTATCACCTAGAGTTATTCCCTATTTTGATGAAGTCAATGGCCTTGTTGTGACAGTCCCTAGAGTCTCCCTACAAGTTCCTGATGATTCCAATGCCAATATGAGTGGGAAACCTTATAGCTTGGCAGGCGACCAAGGTGACAGTAGAAAGGTCTATGAGAAATAGTCTACCAAGGACCACGTTGTAGATTGACGGGTAGTCCAAGATCAGAAAGTCAACCACCAACTTTGTATTATGTTGTTCTTCATCCATCATCATGGGCAAGGGGATGGTGCCTTTGGGGATGGATTGATTGCCTGTGAATCCGTAGAGTGACATTGGTGAAGGCCTCAGGTTGTGTTCAGAGAATCACATCCTTTGAAACATGTCGACATGGATGAAATTCAATGTGTTCTGTTGTCAACCAGAATTCAAAAGATATCATAGTTGCCTATTTTTGCTTTGATCACCAGTGCGTCATGGTTGAGGCGAAGTATCAGTCTGGCTTCTTCCTCTGTGAAATTTATCACATCGCTTTCCTTTTTTATCCTTTTAGATTATTGAATTTCTATGGTCCAAATCTGAGGCATTGCATTGGTTCTTTCCTCACGAGCATATTGAAGCCAAGCTCGCCTAGAATTTCAAGAAATTGAGGGGCCCCCGAGATCATCCTTACCTACTGGTTAGAGGCCTTTGGTTGATGGCGGCCATCCTTTTTCCACTCCTCGTGGGCTTTCAGTTCTTTTACATACTCTTTTAGGTACCCTTTTCAGATAAGGCCTTTGACAACATTCTTTAAGGCTCAACATTCGTTTGCGTTGTGTCTAGTCTCTTTGTGATATTTGCAATACCTTTGGGGGTCTCGTTTATTACAAGGCCCGTTCAATTTATTTGGCAGTGATAGCATGTTTGAATTGTTGGTGATAGTGAGGATTTCATCGATAGGAGTGATTAGGAGTGTGTATTCGCCGAAGCGAGGAGCAAACTTGAGATCCTTCCTTGGCTCTATTTGTAGCCTCTTCAAAGGTCTGTGCTTGTCCCGGTTCCTTTGATCATGGCCATCCCTTTTGTTTCTTCCCATTCGGTCGAACTGTTGAATGGGGATGCTTGTTGAGGCTATGCTACTTAATGCAGCTAACAAATTTTCTATCCGCTAGCATCTCTCTGCCATTCGATAGAATTGGGCAAGGGATACATGGTCTACTTTCTGTAAGTCCTTCCATAATTCGGTCTACGGCTTACTCCAGCAATCAAGAGTGTCTTGATTGCCTCTTCAGGCATGTCCACCACTTTACTCTGTTCCATTTGGAATCTTTTTAGGTACAAGGTCATACTTTCGCCCTTCTTCTAACGAATGTTACTAAGGTAGCTAATCGGCATGGCAAATTGTAGCCAAGGTTGGAACTGCTGGAGATAGAGTTCGGCGAATTGATGCCATGACTGAATTGAGTTTGCGGGGAGTCTCTTGTACCACCTTTTTGTATTGCCCATGAGGGTGATGGCAAAACATCGACATTTGGTGAGGTCGAGTACATGGTACAATTCCATTAGATCATTGAAGGCAGGGAGGTGATCTTGAGGATCGCCTTCGCCACTGAACTTGATGTTAAGGGTCTTTATTCCTGAGGGTAAAGGTGTCGGACACATCTCTTCTAGTGTTGGTATTTGGCCAGAGCACTCTAAGAAAGAAAAGGAGAAAAAAATGCTAAAAGTGAACTACACATTTTTATTATACTGAAACTTGTAACTTATACACAATGCTTACTGTTTTACCAACTACAACAACCATTCAGACTTTAAAATTTAAAAAATGAAGTTGGCAACTTAATACCAGCTTATCTTAAGCTGATTACACCTAAACATGTCACAAAATGAACAACTCCAGCACAACTCCAGTAGCTTCAATTTCGGCAGAAAAGAAGGAGTGCATCTGCTGCTTGGCACCAAAAACTCATTCAAAAAACAAACTAACTTAACTGAATTTTCCAGCAAATTATTAATGCTTCAACACTCCTCCTTGATAATTTTGCTGGAAACACCAAGTCTGATCCTGAAGCTTTCAAACTTGGTTCTAGATAACCCTTTAGTTAGGATATCAGCCACTTGGTTATCACCACTGTAGTGGACCAGTTTCACTTCTCCTTCCTGCTTAGCTTCTCTCATTGCATGGAACTTAATCTTTATGTGTTTGGTTCTTCCATGATGGACTGGATTCTTAGCCATAGCCACAGCTGATTGATTATCACACATTATCACAGTAGGATGCCTCTATTTTAGCTTCAAATCTTCCAGGATTTTTCTCAGCCAGACAGCCTGATTCACTGCAGTTGTAGCTGAAATGTACTCTGCCTCTGCTATGGATTGTGCAACCGTTTCTTGTTTCTTCGACATCCAACAGATTGCAACATGATTCAGGAAGAAAGTATACCCTGAAGTGTTTTTCATGTCCTCCACTGAACCACCCCAGTCACTATCTGAAAATCCAAATAAACCAAAGTCTTCTGACCTCCTGTACCATACTCTAAAGCTGGTGCTCCCTTTCACATACCTGAGCACTCTTTTTGCAACTCTAAAATGTGTTTCTTTGGGCTGATTCATAACTTGGACAGTAGGCTAGTTGCAAACATAATGTCTGGCCTAGTTGCTATAAGATATAACAAACAGCCAACCAAACTTCTGTACTGTCCCTCATCAACACTTTCTGCATTTTCATCTTTTGACAACTTCAGATTTGGAACTAGAGGCACATCCACTGATTTATAATTTTCCATATTGAACTTCTTCAACACTTCAGTCCCATGCTTCTCTTGATTAACAAAAATTCCAGCTGAACTTTTATGAACTTGCATTCCAAGAAAGTAAGCCATTTCTCCTAAATCTGTCATCTCAAACTCATCAAACATGGACCTCTTGAATTCTTCAAGCTAAGTTTGCTTACTCCCGGTCACAAGTAAATCATCAACATACAAGGAAATGATCATAACATCTTCATCAATCTCTCTAACATACAGTGTATGCTCATTTGGACTTCTTACAAAATCCAAACTCAGTAGATGATCATTTATTCTGCTGTACCAGGCCCTAGGTGCCTGTTTTAGGCCATACAAGGCCTTTCTTAGGAGATACACTTTGTCTTCCTTTCCCCTGACTTTATACCCTTCCGGTTGCTCAACATATATCTCCTCATTTAACCATCCATTAAGGAAGGAAGATTTGATGTCCAGTTGAAATATTTTCCATGAGAATTGGGCTGCCACTGCAAGTAGTAACCGGATTGTGTCATGCCTTGCAACTGGTGCAAAGGTATCCAGAAAATCAACTCCATACTGTTGAGCAAAGCCCTTGACAACCAGCCTTGCTTTGTGCTTAAGGACTGAACCATCTGGATTGAGCTCCTCCTTGAAAATCCATTTAACTTTAATCACTTTTCTGTTTTGAGGTCTGTCCACCAAGTTCCAGGTTTGATTCTTTTCAATCATTGCAAGCTCCTCCTTTATGGCCACTCCCCACACCTCTGATTTTGTAGCCTCAAAGTAACATGTTGGCTCAAGTGAGGCCATGTTGCATCTCTCATAAACCTCAGCTAAAGGTCTGGTATCTCTAACTGAAATTTCATCTTCCGTATCACTCTCAACATCATCAAAAATCTGCTCATATACAACTTCTATCATCCTGGTTTTGTCTCTACATCAGGTTTGCTTTCTTCCCAATTCCATACTCCATCCTCATCAATCTTGACATCCCTGGAAATCTGAATTTTTCTGGTTTCTGGAATATATATCCTATAGGCTTTAGATTGACTACTATAGCCTATAAAAATGCCAATTAAGGCATTTTCATCCAGTTTAGACCTTTTTGCTGTTGGAACCAAAATGTAGCATATACTTCCAAATATTTTTAACCTATCTACTGCTGGTTTAACTCCATACCATGCTTCATAGGGTGTTTTGTTGTCCAAGGCTTTTGTGGGAAGCCTATTGAGTAGAAACACTGCTGTATTAACAGCTTCTGCCCAAAATTTCTTTGGCAATCTCTTCTCAGCTACCATGCATCTAACCATCTCTACAACTGACCTGTTTTTCCTCTCATTGACTCCATTTTGCTGTGGAGTGTAGGGGCTGCTGTATTGTGCTTAATTCCAACATCTTTGCACACTTGCTCAAACTCTTGAGAAGTGTACTCTGTACCATTATCACTTCTCAAGATCTTTATGGTTTTTTCTACTTGATTTTCCACTAGTAGCTTGAATTGTTTGAATACACCAACAACTTGTCCTTTTTGCTTCAGAAAATACACCTAACACATACTAGAATAGTCATCAATGAATAACACAAAATATCTACTTCCATTTAACGACAAGGTTCCATGGGACCACACACATCCGTATGGATGAGTTGCAGTTTTTTAGTTGCTCTCCAGGTTTGATTTATGGGAAAGGATTGCCTACTCAACTTGCCAAGTTGACAAGCTTGGCACATGGTATCACTCTCCTCTAATTCTGGTAGGTTATGGAGCAGCTTCTTGGTCTGAATTTCTTTGAGACCTTGGTAATGGACATGACCAAGTCTCTTATGCCATTTCACAAATTCATCTACCTTTACACTGCAGGCCCTATGTTCAGTTTTTTTTTTTCAGTTTAATGGGAAACCTTTTTCCCACCATTTTCACTCTCATTAACTCATACCCCTTACTATCCAAAATTTGACAGATTTGATTTTCGAAATGTAAAACATAATGGTTTTCTAACATTTGTCCTACACTTAGGAGGCTTTGAATAATTTCGAGTGCATAGAGTACATTTGAGATGAGTTTTGTACCTGTGGAGGTTTGGATTGCAACATCTCCCTTCCCCTTTGCTTCAACATAATCACCATTTGCCACTTTAATCCTAGACCGATGTGCGGAGTTCAATCTCACAAAATCCTGCAAATGTGGTGTCATATGGTTTGTACACCCACTGTCAACCAACCACCATCATACCATGTTGGTGGTGCACTGCAGGAGGCCATAAATAGTTGTTTTGCTCCTTGTTCAGCTTGTTGGTCCTCTGTCACTTGTGCTTGCTACTGGGGCTGCTCTCCCTTGCTCTTGCACACCATCTCTATATGGCCAAACTGTTTACAAGCTTTGCATTGTATTCCTGGCCTAAACCAGCAGCTTTTTTCAGAGTGCCCCTTCCTTTTATAGTGGGAACAAGGTGGATATTCTTTCATCCCACCTGATTTTCCCCATTGCCCATTACTCCTTTCTTTCCCTTTCTTTTCACCGGCATACCTCCTGTTATTCCCCTGAAATGGCTTGGTTTTGTGAGTTGCCATCATTGCACCCTCACCTACATCTTCTTGCCTCAAGAGCCTTCTCTGCTCTTGTGCTTGCAATGCATGAACCAGCTCTATGAGTGTAACCTGTCCCATGTCTCTTGAGTCCTCCAAAGATGAGATTTTGGACTCAAATCTTTCGGGTAGGCTGACCAGGACTTTCTCCACCACTCTCCTATCAGTCAACTCCACTCCTAGCAGCCTTATCTTGTTTACAACACCCATTAACCTGTCAACATAGTCCTTGACCTTCTCTTATTCTTGCATCCTCTGCATCTCAAATTCTCTCCTTAAATTCAGCACCTGCATGTTCCTTGTTGTGGTGCTGCCCATGTACTCCTCTCTCAGCTTATCCCATGTCTCTTTTGGAGTCTCATATGCCATGATCCTTGTAAATACAAGGTCTGTTACAGCAGCATGAATGTGGGAGAGAGCTCTTGATGCTTTGGCTGTTTCTTCCTCATGCAATCTCATTTGGTTCAGGATAGGATTCTGTCCTAATGGAGGTGGCTACCTATTTTCTTCCACATACTGCCACAGCCCCTGACCCCGGAGGAAAGCCTTCATCTTTACAACCCATATGTGGTAGTGTTCCCCATTGAATACTGGAGGTGACATGAGGGCTGATTGAGCAGCCATTGTTTCAAGTTTTGAGTCTGACGCAAGGTAGACAAGAGTGCAGATGCAGGTTGTTTTGGGCTGAAAATGGGAGGTGTTCTTGTGTTGAGGTTGATGACTGAATGTAAGAGAGATTTCAGGTTGTTTTGGTGTTAAGCTTTGATACCATTTGTTGGTATTTGGCCGGAGAACTCTAAGAAAGAAAAGGAGAAAAAAAATGCTAAAAGTGAACTGCACATTTTTATTATACTGAAACTTGTAACTTATACACAAGGCTTACTGTTTTACCAACTACAACAACCATTCAGACTTTAAAATTTAAAAAATGAAGTTAGCAACTTAATACCAGCTTATCTTAAGCTGATTACACCTAAACATGTCACAAAATCAACAACTCCAGCACAACTCCAGCAGCTTCAATTTCGGCAGAAAAGGAGTGCATCTGCTGCTTGGCACCAAAAACTCATTCAAAAAACAAACTAACTTAACTGAATTTTCCAGCAAATTATCAATGCTTCAACATCTAGGAACAAATAACTGGAGACTATCGTTACTTGTTTGATTTGTCGGATCCGCAAATTGTCTAGCATTCTCTACATATCTTTCAACTGCATGTTGGCCTAAGGGTTGCCTAGGGATATTCCCCTATCTTGATTGAGTAAGTTGCAGAGGTCAAGTTTTTGTGCATTGAGATACCTACGGAGATCTGAATCAAGGTTTCGCCAGCTTTCCTCATTGGGCATGCTTGTACGGGACGAGGAACTACGGTCGCCTGGATAATAAAGCCTGTCAAAAGTGGACCTTGCTGATCTGTCACAATGCAAGTATGAGCCAGTAGGTCAATCCTAAATGTTGTGGTGGCATGGGATATGGTTTGAACACATCCGCTAGGGGTGTGCTTGTTCCAGGTGGGCAGCCTTGTTAACGTGTTGAATCTGACCACTCCTTTGATGGGAGCGAGTGGGCCCTCGGTGGTTTGTTTCCTTAACCATCAGTTCTTTCCTCAAACGTCGTCCTAGGTATTCTAGTTTTGGTTATCTCCTGTCGATGGGTTGATTTTCATTGTGGCTCCCTCGCGGCAGTCTTGAGTTCCCAACTAGGAGTTGACGAAACGACACCCCTTAGGTTTTGGGGGGTTGTTTACTATTCACCCCTCCCTTATGTTCGTCATCTTCTGTTGGAGGTTGTAGATTGCATGGGTGATTTTTCAGAACATTTCCACTACTTGCAGGTTCCTGGGATCGAGTGTATGTGCATCTTGGTAGTTCTCTGCTTAAGGAAGCAAAATAACCAGTGGAAGGTCATTGGTGACTTCCTAAATGTTTCCGGGGCCTTTAGTTTTGCGAGTGTCGATCTGATTGGCACTGGTCTGACTCCCAGTTGTCCTTGTCTGTTGTGCCATTTGTAGTGAGATTTGGTGACTAGTTTAGTGATAGCAATTTCAACTGGGTTCAAAGTGGACTTCGATCAAACTGTTCAAGCCATGCCCTCTGTCTAGCACAGAAATGTTGATGTGAAATTCCACATCAACTAGAATGTGAAGCCGTGAACACGTGTCAACCAAAGGTACTCCATTGACCTAGGAACCAAGCAAGATGAGTGCGTGATTTCGGAGAGGTAACAATGGTGAATGCGAGTAATCAGGACAAGGTTGAAGTCGATAACGACATTAACTAATAATGAAAATGAACAAGCGAGCTTTTTAAAGTCGTTCAGTCGAGCAAGAAATCAAGCCTACGTCCACTAGTTGTATTCTCGAGATGAGTGATTAAAAAGAATTAAAAATAAAGATAGAGTACTTTCTCTTCTCTCATCAATCCAGAGTTCGGTAGATGTGCCAAATGCTTTATCACCATCGCTATACATCAATTGCAATATAAAATAAAAAATTTATCAGTAGTTTTGCCAGTTACTATCTCATAATAGACAATAAAACTTCAAATAGCTACCAACCTGCAAATTCTCCTTCCCAAGAGAAATAAAACCGTTAGAAATTACTCTTCTATTCCTCAAGTGAGAAACACCAAGCATCTCTCCATTCTTTATAACGTAATGTGATTGCATGAATTACATTTTAGGTACAATTTTGTTTAATTTCTATGGTTGACGGATGGTGGTGGGTATGTTGTATAGTTCATACCTTTCGATTTTATCATTTGATGTTGTTGGTAAAAAAATTTTTTCTCTTTTTTTTTTTTTTTTTGAAAGTTATTGAATTCTGTGATCATTTTATGTACTCTTATAAGCACACTCATGGGTTGAAGAAATATATATAATTAGCATATGGGAGTTAGTCTTTATAGATGTGTTAGGTATTGCAGCATTGATTTTGTTGTTTCAATATATCATTTAATTAATTGATAAAAATATAAATTACTTTGTCATGTTTAGAGGACATTTTGTGAGCTATTAGTTGGAATAGTGAATGAATGATTTGTTGGGGTAAGGAACGATTAGTGGAAGCACCCGGTTGCCTAGATTTTAAAACTTCCTCCCCAATTGTGCCATTATGATCGAAGTAATAACAATTTAATGCAATTAACACATGCATGTATATATGTATCAAAGACATGAAATACAAAACAAGAGTAAGAAGAGGTTACCAGCTCCTTTGCTATTTTCTTTCTCCTTGTTGAATCCTCACTTAGTACCCCAAGTGTGGTACCTCTAGATCGATACACACAAGATCTCTCGCCGATGGGAATTAACTCACTATATGTTAGGAAACGATCTAGTTATGTAGCGGAAAACAAAAATATTTAACAACACGGATCGTTCCATAGAACCAAGATCAGGGCACAAATTTACAGTTTATATCAAGATAAGAATCTGCAGAAAATTAGTTTAGAGTTTAAGAAATCATACGCATGTTTAGAGGCTCCTCCAACATTGTCTCTGAACGTATTCTGCTACCGACCAAAGTGTAGGATCGAACAGATGTAGTCCACACGAAGATAATCATAAGGAACTAAAGAGGGATATGGTAGATCCTCTTTAGCCTTAAAAAACAAGAAAGAAAAATCAAAGAATACTTTGATTCTAAGCAAAAAGCAATCTGGCGTGGGAGAGTGTTTTTGGGGCTGGAAAGTTTTCTTTCAATGAGTGAAATGAAATAATGAAAAATCTTACTCTCTCTCAATTAAACCTTTTCTTTTATAGTGCAAGTTTAATTGCCCTATTCCCTTATGGAATAGGCTTGGGCTCCAACCCAAACACCCCTTATTTCCAAATACTCCCATTTAGATGTTTTAAGTTTGTTTATCATTATCTCAATTAAAATCAATTAATATATATTTAATATATTAACATTTAACAATAATGATAATTTATTTAAATATATGCGAACACATATTTAAATGTAATCTCACTTATTTAATTTTTCTAACAAATTAAATAAAGGCTACGACCTCAACAAATTTAATTGCACAATGAAATTACCAAAATACCCTTTCGCCTAGAAAGACAAAAATGTCATTCTTTCTTTCTGGCTCTTAAATTATCTTCTATGTGTGTGACCCATAGACTCCTCATCTTACCGGCAGTGTGTAGTGTCGCGATTAACACCAATTAATCTTTTCACTAAACACAGACCAAGATTGGCCCTTAGCAAGGCATCATGGCCACCTGATAGATTCGGATTCAGCAAAGTAACCACCTGTCAATGATATGGTTACCGTACAATTCGATCCTTTCATAATTCGTTATCTCGACGAGACCGAGGCATAGAAATAGTGTCAACCTTCGGTTACTCTCGATATTGTGTATTCAATTACTAGACCAATGATATGTATGTAACGACTCCATTCTCATAAAAATATGCATAGTAAAAGTACATGTAAAATAACATAAAAAGTTGGGCCAAAAATTTTCTTTTATTAAACATATGTATTCTTTATACAAATATATACAAGGTTTGTATCATATGCAAAACTATCAAAATAGGGTGGACAGTGTAGCCATTTCTCTTCGTGTGCCGATGTCCATCCGACTGTGTCCTCATCTAGAACCTGCAAAAACATAGGGAACAATGGGATGACCACAAAACAATGCTTAGTAAGTAAACCCTCTACTCAAATATCCCCGTAACTTTCTCTCTAATTCTTTCCCTACCATTTTATTGACTCTTTCTCTTATACAACTCTCTGTTTTCTCTTTCTCATAACTCTTTTCTACTAACTCTCTTTCTAGTAAGTCACAGCCTCATCTGACCGGAGGCACGGCTGGAACTCGCTCCCACTCCCTGTGACTTCTACTCATTCTAGCCGATCGGACTTGGTTATGCATGGATTCGGAACCTTTGGCCATATGAGTGCATAGAATCTCTCGGGTAAACTCGGGTATAGCCCTCATCCGCATGTACTCTACGGGCTACACCACTTCTCTTTCTGATACTCTTGCCGCTTTCTCTATGCGGCGTACATGCGGGAATACTCTACCCGTACTCACAGGTTCCCCATCGCACAACCTACTCTATTCTCTTATTTAGCACTACTCTAGCTTTTACTCTATAGTGCTCATTCTCTCTTTCTCTTTACTCTTAGAGTAGTCTAAACTCAAAAGTCTCTACTCTTTCTCTACTCTCTTTTCTAGTGCATAAGTAAAGCATAGTTAATGCACATAAATGACTCATACTCATTAATGCATTTATGAAAAGTAACTATGACATGTAGCAACAATTAAGGCTTTCTACTCTTACTTATGCTTCTCTTGAGCATTTCATCATACAACTCATGTGCATATAAAACTCTACTCTAACTCTAACTTTTCTCTTTTCTTTAATCAACCAAATGGGAGAAAACTCCCTCATAAACTCTAAATTTCCTGTCAAAAGAAAAACACTTCCATAAGCTTGCTCAAAACTTCCTCCAACTTCTATCAAACTCAACCCAACATCAAGCAAATAAAACACTTCTCATAACTCAATCATAACTACTAATCTCATTCAACAATTTAATGAATACACATATATGTATATAACTCTACTCAAAAGAGTTCTTAAATCTCAACTTAGGTTGAGTTTACTTACCTTATGAGAAAATAGCTTCTTTAACACTTCTCCTTTCCTTTGGGAGCTTGCCTTTTCTCTACAACTTAACCAACAACCACAACATGAGACTCTAATCAAAACATAATAAAACTCTCATCTAAAGCAAGAATCCTTACCTTAGGATGCTTTAGATTAAAACCCTACTAAAAGTTACTCAAAAAGGCTCTTGGAAATCCTTGGAAGATTGAAGGAATTTGAGAGAATTTGGAAAATGAAGGAGGCGGTGGAATGGGAAAATGAAGAGTTCTCAAAGACTAAACCCCCTTAAATATCTCTTAACAACTCATTCTTCCCATTTTGCCCTTGCTCTTTCTTGGAAATTCCATCCATATCCTTTGATTCCTTACAAACACACCCCCATACTAACATATTCTCCATGAAATGTCCTTACATTTTACTCCCCACTTTTCCTGCTAATTAGGGATAAAATGGTCAAATAGTACCCAAGGGAAAAAAATATCTAAAACTCAATAAACTTTTCAACCGGCACGTCGCTGCGGCGAAGAAGCTTACTTCGCCGTGGCGAAACTGTCCAACAGCTTCCCCGTGGCTTCAACATCTCTTCGCTGCGGCGAAGAGTATCCTTCGCCCCGGCGAGCCCTGTAACAGCAAAACCTTCTAATTTGACTCAATTCAAGGCAAATACTCAACATATCAACACAACCAAAGACCAACCAACCACTATTCATAAAAACCAACTCAAATAAGAGCGAAAAAAGAAACATTAGCAACGTACCTCAAGTGGGGCGTTACAATGTATTATAAACTGGATAGAGCAACAACTCAATCCCACTGTGGCCACAGTTTGGGTGTCATTGTCATTTACTGAATTGTGCCATGAGATAACTTCTCCCGTACCCAGGAGTGATGAATCCTCTGTCTATCCACCATAGTTGATACACTCCTTGATGTAGCCAATCACCACTGTATTGACAACTTTGAATAGAACTGCGTTAGGCTAGTGTCAAATTACACCAATCAGTGCACAAGGCACTCTGGTGATCTCAAGTCTAAGGATCACATGCACCAGTATTCGTTAAAGGATTCGTTCCATAGACACTAGGGTTACCATCCATATGGAATCCTCTGGTGGGTCAGTCTAGTGAACTTGCCTACAGTAAGCACCCATGTGTTGCACCAGGTTGTCACCAAACAACCTTGACAAGTGAGATCAGTCACTGCCTTTCAACAGGGCTGTTCAACACTATGATAACCTTACCGTATTATCTGTGCCCTTACTTCAGAATAATACTGAGGCTACGGATGTTTCTAGAATGGCCACCTGATATGCTCATAGGGTTCTCACTATCAAGATTTGAAACACTTGATACCCTTATCACTGTTCTACCATTATAAGGACATATATCAATACATACAATGATGATTTACGCAATATAGTATAAAATGCCTTTTATTGATCAATGAACATTATGACAAAGAGTCAATTCTACAATAATTGATTGGCTATAAGGCATCTACTCTAACACTATAACGGAATCAAGATGGTAGAGAATATCGGTGGCTAGGGTTTTCTTATAATTTTTCTCTTCTCTTTTAATCTTACATATAATGAACCCTTAAGCCTCTTTTAAATAGCCAACAAATATTGGATTAGTAGGCAATCCCTAGAATATCTTATTCCAGTTTAATTTATTCTCTGATGGATGAATTAATAACTAAACCTAGGCCCATTTGAGTGCTAACCCAATTTAGGTCCAAGTGTAATTATTATACCCATTTATAAAGCCTCCTTATTTGGACTTAATTTTTAACTGATTAATTTAACTAATTAATCAATAACTAATTAATTTAATTAATTTATCCAATTATAAAATTACCCTTTTAACCAATTCTACTAATTAGTCAATTAGGAATTCTGGGAACTTCAATATCCTCATTAACTCTTTAATAAGAAAATCCCTGATTCCCATAAAACTTAGAAATCCATAATGTGTGTGACCTTTCTAGGTTCATTTATTGATTGGCAATAAGGTGAATATCAACTCTTGATATCCATCCTCCTTACAGACCATGAGTGACACCTAGCAGTATATCATGGCCCCCAGTCAATGAATGAAGTGGGATAATATGAACCTATAAAATTGAGTGTTTCAGTCATATCACCTCATTCCCTCTGATGTCGTGTTTCGATCAAGTGCAAACCATGGTATAGTCAAATCCCCAACTTGATCACATAATTCAAATCATCTTAAAATGTGGAATTGTGTTTCTATGAAACTATTCATAAAACATAAATGCTTTGGCCAAAGACTTCCTCCACATTTGTTGATCCCTTGGAACACTCAAGCTCGTAACATCCAAGCCATTAGATTCCTTATTGAATACGCATATGACTCTGTACATGATTAACTCATGACCAACAAACACTAAACACTAGTTATAAACAATCTAGTGATAACATACTAAAGAACCACAAGTACCCATGCACAAGACATGATCGCATCTCAGGTCTAAGGATAAAGTGACACTAATGCACATAACGATGATCATTGATTGAAGATATTATACCTATGTGATCAATCGTCCAGCGGTTACGCATGCTTCATTCTCTAATAAATCACCACATTACTCGTGCCCTTATGATTTGAGTCTCATCACCCAACCATCAACATCTCATGCCAATCAATGGCGGCACATAGTAATGCTGATCTTGTGATAACATTGCCCCTAATTATTATCACATCTGGTCAAGAACATACTTAAGAGTGAGTCATACTTAAAGAATCCTGATACTCATATTCTCAAACTCTTTGAAAATAGAATTCTTTCCAGAACAAGCTCAGGGACGTACGCAACTTAATTAAATATAGATGACACAAAGTAGCGTAGAATAATCGTCATTTTATTAATGATAAAACATTACAAAGTTTATATATAAATGTTTCCCTAAACCTTACATCTATCATTGGTTTTAGGGCACATATACTAACATGATTAAGTTGGATTTGACAATTTTTTGTTTTGGTCTTTACAAGTGAATCAATGGTTTTCACTTGAAATTTAAATTAAGATTTTTTTATTTTTATGGAAAGAATAATGCATATGATTAAGTTAAATTTTATGATTACTACTTAATTAATGTCTTATTGGAATTTTTTTTTTTTTTTTTTTTTTTTTTTTTTTTGTATTTTTAGGTCAAAATTTTATATTTACTCCTTCATTTTATAATAAATAGTATAATTTCATATAATTTTCTAATTAATGTTTTAAAAACTTTTCCTTTTATAAAAATTTAATATTTTAGACTCTTTTATGGAAAATAAAGGAGTTACCTTCCAAAGTTTTTTTCTTCATAATATCATTCAAAAATATACATAGTAGTAATATAATCATTCTGTAATGTGAATGTTATAAATCTCAAGACATTCTTACTTAATAATATTTAGATATATTATATATTAGTTGTCAAATCTAAAAATATTTGAAATATAACAAAGTAAAACATATTCGCGCAATGTGTGGGTTTTAACCCTATTCACATAAATAATATCACATTAAATTCAATAACAATTCATAAAAAACAATAAATTATCGACAAATTTATTTACTAATTATATTTTACTACACGAATGTAATGTCTCACTAGGCAAGTATTCACTGAGTATCCCATAGAGAGAATCCAGAGAATTGCTAGTTTAAAAAGGGTGTTCGTCTAAAATTGTTATCCTTAATCTAGTTATAACATCCTATTACACAAAGATTATTTCTCACATGTATAAACCCACATTAAATTTCTTCACTGAGACAGTGTGTGCAATCCTCTCGCTAGCTTGATGTCTCCCAACCACTTCTATCTAATACCTGCAAAAATAAGGAAAACAACAGGGTGAGCTATAAATGCTTAGTAAGTAAACCAAATCTAACTATGCTCTTACTTTGCTGTCCCTGTTTTCGCTGTACTGTTTCTAAATTTCTACTTACTTTCTCTCTTTATTCTCAAGCGTACTACTTAGAAGTCTTCTATTTTTCTCAAATCTTTCTAAATCCTCCTAGTGCTGTGCTATTCTTTATCATTTTATTTCTCTTCTCTGCTAGATTATAACTTTCTGTTTATTTCTCTACTCAACAAATCGCTAAGTTTCCTTGCTATTTGTTATGTTTCTAATTTATGTTCTTTTCTAGCATGTATCTAATTTGTAACGCCCCACTTGAGGTACGTAGTTAAGATTTGATGAATGGCTTGAATGTTTGTTGATTTATCCTCATTTGAGTCTGTATGTNAGACAAACACTTAACCAATACAACATACCAACTCAATTGAAACTGAATCAATGAACTTTTAAGTAATACAACAAATCTTAAGTACGTACCTCAAGCAAGGCGTTACAATTCTCCCCCCTTAAAAGAATTTCGTCCCACACGAATAACTCTGGGAAGCGAATCTGCATGTCTCATTCTACCTCCCATGTCGCTTCTTCTACCTTGTGATTCCTCCAAAGGATCTTCACCAGTGGAATACTCTTGTTTCGGAGTTCTTTAATCCTTCGATCTAGAATCTGTACTGGACGTTCCTCATACACAAGGTTCTCTGCTAACTCAATGTCCTCTGCACTCAGAATATGGGAGGGATCACTGGCATACTTTCGTAGCATTAAGACATGGAATACAACATGCACTTTGTCCATACTAGGTGGAAGTGCCAATCTGTAGGCAACCTTTTCAATTCGTTGTAATACCTCAAATGGACCAATATATCCCAGTGCTAACTTCCCTTTGCTCCCGAAGCGCATTACTCGTTTATAGGGGGAAACTTTCAAAAATACCTTATCACCCACTTGGAACTCCACTTCTTTTCTTTTCAAGTCGGCATAACGCTTCTGTCGATCATGGGCTTGTTTCATTTTGTTCCTGATTAATCTTACATCCTCTATCATCTTCTGAGTCATCTCTGGCCCAAGAGCGATGCTCAGCTCATCTTTTTCACCGATCTCATCCCAATGTAGTGGAGACCTGCATCGTCTACCATACAAAGCCTCATAAGGTGCCATCTTAATCATAGACTGATAACTGTTGTTGTAGGCAAACTCCACCAACGGTAACATTTCATGCCATGACATTCTATAATCCATACAGCAGGCTCTCAACATATCCTCAAGCACCTGATTTGTTCTCTCTGTTTGGCCATCCGTCTTAGGATGATAGGCAGTACTGAATGCCAAACAGGTACCTAAATTCCTCTGTAAACTCACCCAGAAAGCTGAAACAAAACTGGAATCCCTGTCTGACACTATGATCTTGGGTACAACATGTAACCTGACTATCTCTTTCACATAAATTTGAGCCAACTGATCCGAGGTAGTACTCTCCTTTACTGGAAGGAAATGAGTGGACTTAGTTAATCTATCCACAATCACCCATATAGCATTATAACCTCTCTGTACCCTAGGGAGACCTGTGATGAAATCCATTGAAATACTCTCCCATTTCCATTCTGGAATACTAAGTGGCTGAAGCAATCCTGACGGCCTATGGTGTTCTGCTTTCACTTGTTGACATATTAGACATTTAGATACAAACTCTGCTATGTCTTTCTTCAGACCTGGCCATCAATAGCCTCTCTTTACATCTTGGTACATCTTGGTTGCTCCAGGATAAGCAGTGTACGGTGTGTCATGAGCCTCTAAAAGAATTCTCTTTTTCAACTCATCATTCGGAGGAATGCACAACCGATTTCCCAATTTTTTTTTTATTTTTTTTGTGTGTGTGTGTGTGTTTTTAGGTCAAAATTTTATATTTACTACTTCATTTTATAATAAATAGTATAATTTCATATAATTTTCTAATTAATGTTTTTAAAACTTTTCCTTTTATAAAAATTTAATATTTTAGACTCTTTTATGGAAAATAAAGGAGTTACCTTCCAAAGTTTTTTTCTTCATAATATCATTCAAAAATATACATAGTATTAATATAATCATTCGGTAATGTGAATGTTATAAATCTCAAGACATTCTTACTTAATAATATTCAGATATATTATATATTGGTTGTCAAATCTAAAAATATTTGAAATATAACAAAGTAAAACATATTCGCTCAACATGCGGGTTTTAACCCTATTTACATAAATAATATTACATTAAATTCAATAACAATTCATAAAAAACAATAAATTATCGACAAATTTATTTACTAATTATATTTTACTACACGAATGTAATGTCTCACCAGGCAAGTATTCACTGAGTATCTCATAGAGAGAATCCAGAGAATTGCTAGTTTAAAAAGGGTGTTCGTCTAAAATTTTTATCCTTAATCTAGTTATAACATCCTATTGCACAAAGATTATTTCTCACATATATAAATCCACATTAAATTTCTTCACTGAGACAGTGTGTGCAATCCTCTCGCTAGCTTGACGTCTCCCGACCACTTCAATCTAATACCTGCAAAAATAAGGAAAGCAACAGGGTGAGCTATAAATGCTCAGTAAGTAAACCAAATCTAACTATGCTCTTACTCTGCTGTCCCCGTTTTCATTGTACTGTTTCTAAATTTCTACTTACTTTCTCTGTTTATTCTCAAGCGTACTACTTAGAAGTCTTCTATTTTTCTCAAATATTTCTAAATCCTCCTAGTGCTGTGCTATTCTTTATCATTTTATTTCTCTTCTCTACTAGATTATAACTTTCTGTTTATTTCTCTACTCAACAAATCGCTAAGTTTCCTTGCTATTTGTTATGTTTCTAATTTATGTTCTTTCCTAGCATGTATCTAATTTCTGTTCTTTTCTTGTATATGTCTAATTTCTTTTCTATTCTCGTAGGCTTCTATTTTCTTTTCTTCTCTATTGTCATGGGTTTCTATTTTCTTTTCTTCTCTATTCTCATGGGCTTCTATTTTCCTTTCTTGGCTAGTCAGACACACAATAATAAAATAAACTGTTTAATCTATGCATAAATGCATGAGATGCAATGCACATAAAATGTTTGATGCATATGCAAATGATCATGCTTGTATTCTTTCTGAAAATTCTTTTCTAATTCTTTCTGAAATTATTTCTCTTTCTTTCTGAAATTCTTTTTGTTTTCTATTTCT
Source organism: Pistacia vera (assembly GCF_008641045.1). Lineage (NCBI taxonomy): Eukaryota > Viridiplantae > Streptophyta > Magnoliopsida > Sapindales > Anacardiaceae > Pistacia > Pistacia vera. The sequence goes on along the minus strand of NW_022195434.1, from coordinate 830,156 downwards.
TATTCTATTTTTCTTTCTTTCTAAAATTCTTTCTATTTTCTATTTCTTATTCTATTTTTCTTTCTTTTTCTGAAATTCTTTCTGTATTCTGTTCTGATTTGCCTATTAGACTAGGCTGAGACATGGATTTGGAACCCTTGTCGTGTGAGCGTATTCTGAAATTCTTTCTGGGTACAATCCTCATCCACATGCACTTCTAGCAGACTGTACAATTTTGTTCTCTATTCTGAGGCCGCTCACTAATGGTGGCTTGCATGTGGGAAACATCTGCATCTCTATCGCCACTAGCTAACGCAGCGAATGCTCATAGGTTCCCCATCGCAACAACCCTCTGAAAACATCCCCTGTAAATATGTAAAATAACTAGCTAGACATTTTCCAATAATTTTAAAATTTCTGAAATATATGCTATGCTATGTCATGCATTTATATGCTGGCTATGCATGATCCCAAAATACATGTCTGACTCTGTCATGTATTCTATTAATTCTAAGGTTTCTATTTCTATGCTTTTCTGGAAAGCCCAAAGTTATATTCTAATAACACGCTTAACTTAAACATTTTCTATTTTATTCTTTATTTCTGAATTCTATGCATCGTGTGTACATACACGATTCTATAATTTCTACATAATTCTATAATTCTTTAATTCTATCATGTTATGTAAAATGTACATGTACACAAGTACATTATCTCTCACAAATTCCACTCTTCTATAATTTTATTAGTGAGATATTAAAACGACACAATTCAACTAGGGAATGAATTCTACATTTTGGGCAATCTAATTTCTTCTATAAAAAGCTATGCCACAACATAGGTATTAAGTCTACTAACTTGCCCAATTATGCTACTAGATTTTCTCAAACTTATATGTCACATAACCATGTCATTAAACAACTCTCTAATATTTTTCTAATGTAACAAACATGCCTTGTACAACTTTCTAAATACAAATCTTAATGCCATAAATTTGTATTCTCTTACATGACCATCAACTTCAATTGTTATACATGCCCTTCTTTCTTCTTTTCTTTTGCCTACATTCTATACATTAATCTATATTGCCATATTAATCATTGTAAATTCAATCTAACATATGGCACAACATATATACTTTGGCTAAATTCTAATTTCTTTCTAACATTCTTAACTAAACTTTTGGCCAATACAACATATTCTCAAGATCTTCTAGCACAATTCTATAGCTTGTAATATATAATAAGGCATGAAAACTATACTCATACCAATCAATTTCTAAAATGGTCATGTATTTAATACATAAACTAAACTTCTATTTCTTTGATGTTTCTTTTGATATCTATACTTGGGAAAGCTTTTCTATTCTTTATACAATAAAATCACTTATTACATATTGTTTGTAACTAATCTCAAAACAAGAAACAACAATATACTCATTTGGCCAAGCCATTATTTGGATGATCTTTCTAAATTCAAGTACACAAACTTGAGAATTTATTATGGCATATTGATATGTCATGACATAATCTACCATTCTCTACTATCAACAATGCCATATCAAAGTAACAATTTAACATGTAAATCCCTTCTAACACTTTCCCAAAGTCATAAGTTTCACAATTTCTAATTCAATAACTAAATAAAATGTGCTATTGAAGAAATACTAAAGGTTCAAGTAACTTGAACCATGCACTAAAAGCCATTTATCTCATTGAACTAACATGACCAAGTGATATTCTAAATTTTGGCATAACAAAATGCACTCTTGAATACTAAAATTTACACTTGGTTAAGCCTAACATAACCTTTCAACTCCAATTCTTTCCTTTCTCAAACAATTTCTTCAATAAGATTTAACAAACTCATGCATGCATTTCTCTTTGAATTTTCATCAAACAATTCACATGCACATGCAAATACTTGGTTGGCCACACTTCCACATCTCTCCAAATCCACCAAAATTGGAGCAAAAACTCACCAAACTTAACTTCAAATCTGGCCGGATTCAACACTTCCAAATTCCAACATCAACTCATCAAAATTTCATCCAAAGTTCAACCAAAACATCACATCTACATAACTACTCATCTTGGCTGAACTTCTACACATTATTCTCCATCAAACAAGCATCTAAACAGCCAATACTTCTTATCATACATCATACACAAACACTCAAGAATCAACTTACACATATACTACTCAAATTAAAGCTTAGATTAGGTTTACTTACCTTTTTCTTGCAAGAATCCTTTTCTTCGCTTCCTTTGCTCACTTTCTCCATTGATTCATGCTAAAACACATAAATTCATGAGAACTCATACTTATAAAACACAAATCACAAACTTTTGCTAAAATTCTTACCTTGGAAAGCCACAAAATGAACATATATACACTTAGGCATGAATTCTCATGTAATTCCCTTGGAAGACTTTGAAGAAATGGGAGAGAAATGGGGGAAGAAGGTGGCATGCTCAAGGGATGAGAATGGCTAGGGTTTGTCAATTGAAGTCTTATAACTAATAAAATGTGTATATGTATGTACCCATTTTGCCCTTGCACTTTTATGATAATTCAAATTATGCCACACGTGCATTTACCGATATACCCTCACTTTCAATGGATTTAACACATGTTCTTGGTCATTTTCACTCCCCACTCTTTCATCTAGTTGTGAGCGAAAATACCATTTTACCCTTATTCTTTAATTTCCTTCTATTACTTTACAAACACGTATTTATCTCGGCATCACACCACGTTTCTTTTCCATAATTTCTACCACTCTATTCTTATGGCTAGCACACTTAATACATTATATTTATCATACTCACTTTTCACTTGAACACATGATTCTGTGTGAAATGACAATTTTGTCCCTATTGAAACTTTTATGGAATTCCTCTATAAAACTAGTTAAATATATTCACTATGACATAAAATAATCCCTACCATATTTCTGAATGTGGGTATTACAACGAAAAACAACAATAATTAAAACAAGATTCTATAAACATACACGTTATGAGAACAGGAAATTTGGACCAATGGAACATTTTGTTCAATTAATTAGTAATATTAAAATAAAAATTGTGTCAAAACAACTTTCTTAAGCAACCCGCACAACGCGCAGGGCTTTCAACTAGTTGTAAAAAAAATCCAAAGCATTTGCTTTAATAATCTTTATATTATTTTCATTTCTATACAAAGGACTAGAGTATTCCTAATATGGAAATATATGGCTTCTCCATAAGTTGCTTCCCTTCTCATAGATCTTCTTGTAGAGCCAAGTATCCTTGATCGTTTGGAGAAGCCAATTACAAGTCTCCTTAATCAAGGTAGCATGACAATAAATAACAAAAGTAGACATAACTACCTATGAAACAAATGAAAAAAGCAAACCAAAGTGAGACAATAATGGACAACAATGAAACTAAAGAAAGAGACCCTGTTATGAAACCAATAATGCTCAAGAGTTGAGAGTTGTTTGTATAAGTAATTATAAACGCAAAGCAGAATATTAAAATGATTGTGGCGAATAGAAAAGCATGTATATTTGTTGCATGTGTTTCCGATGGAGACTTAGTTGCACCTTGGACACACACTTGAACAACAACAACAAGAAGAAGAAGAGCTGAAATGAGAAGTATATGAAAGCACCATTGCACTGCTTCAAGAAGGAGACGGATTCTTGCTCACTACAAAACAATAGAAATATATTTAGGTTTTAAGGAATACAACGATAACTATAATATATGACCGAAAAAGTTTATTTAAAGTTATAAAGCACTTTAAAAATATTTTGGGCTGCTAGATTTAAATAAGCTATTTTATAATTTATGAGAAAAGCTATTTTTTAGCTTATTTAAATTATTGAAATTCCAAAAATATTTCTATTCTAGTTTATAAATTTGACTTGATATATCATTGTATATTAAACCTTTTTTGATAAATTAATACTAAAAAACCATTTTACATTTATCTAATCAAACAAGTAACAATAATTTTTACGAAACTATACTTTTATAAGCTATGCTCTAATAACCTTTTTTTTGCATAGGATCTATTCGAAAAAAATCATAACGGATCTAAAGAACTAAATACGACTTATAACTTTACAAAGGCCAACTGAGTTTTAAGACTGATTTATGTAGCATGCTTGCAATGACATGAATGCCCTAATTAGGCCATTTTAACAAATAAGTTCCAGTTTTGCTAAATCCTTAGTCAACATTGTGAATATAAGAAACAAAACAATGTTGACTAAAGTTGACCAATATTGTTAACTGTATTCTGTTACAGTGTTGGGTACAGTTACATTCAGTTGGGTTAGTTGGGCTTTTAGTTGTAACAAATTTGTATGGGCTTTTAGTTGTAATTAGTTTGTATATAAAAGTGGAACAGTAGACTTAAAAAGAATAAGAAGAAAATACATAAAAGTATTCAGTTATGTTTCCTCTCAAAATTTACTTTACTCTTTCTCTCATTTTTCTTACTTCATTTTCTCAACTACTGTCTCAATTCATTTGGTATCAGAGCCATCGACAAACGTCATCAATGGCTAATTCCTCTTCAATTCCCTCCTCATTTAACAATTCGAACAAAATCACCTCAGATACTGTTAACCTCATCAACTCATCATCAACAAATTCATCCACACTTCCAATAATTTCACCAAAGTTGAATCGGGACAATCATCGATTTTGGAAGTCGCAGATATTGTTCGTAGTAGGAGCCCACGATCTTGAAGAGCACTTGACTAGATTAAATCCATGCCCAACTCTGTTCGTCAGAGCACAATCAGACACTTCAAGCTTAGAGGTAACCAAGAAATCTAATCCTGAATATATACTTTGGAAGAAGACTGACAAAATGCTAGTTAGTTGGTTACTCTCATCCATATCAGAGTCGATGTCTGTTGTTATTTCTAAGTGTCAATTTGCTACTGAAATATGGCTCACGTTAGAAAAAGAATTTCTTACTGAATCTAGGGCTAAGACATTACATGTTAAGAGTCTTTTACAAAATACAAGAAAGGAGAACATGAGTATGCATGATTATTTCCTTAAGATGAAGGTTTTGCAGAGAATTTATCATCTAGTGGAGTAGTGATAACAAATGAAGAGTTACTTAATTACCTTCTTGATGGACTAGAGTCTGAATATGATGCAGCTGTTGTGAATATCGCAACTAGGTTAGAATCCAAAACTTGATCCCATATCTGTCCAAGAAGCAAAGATAATTTTACAAAAAATTTGAGCTTAGGCTTGAAAGGGCAAATGCAACAATGAACTCTGTAGTTCATAATGAGTTTCATGGAGATTAGCTAATGTCGCTGCTGTCAGTTGACAATGAGAACAAGAAACAAATAGCCTGTGTCAATACCTATTACAAACAACTCCACTCATAGCCCTAGCCCTAGCACCTTTAATGTTCCCAATTTTAGTCCTCTTCTTTGGATCTAACCAACTTAGTCCAATTATCCACTGCCTCAAAACCAATTTTACAATCAGCAATTTCATGGAGGGGTTTCAGTAATAGAGGAAGAGGCAGGGGGGGTGGCAGAGGCAAATTTGTCTGCAAGTCTGTGGGAAAACAGGGCATGTAGCCTTGAATTTGTTACACACCGTTTGAGTGAAGCTTTACAGGAAATGACACCTCAACTAGAAGCAACTTTCAATCTCTGGCTTCAATAGACAACCCTCATTTAACTCTAGAATTGGGAATTCTGGAATTGATAATCCGGAATTGGAAAACTTTACATCTAGTTGATAGTCATAGTTCTCATCACTATGTGAATAATCCCACTCCAAGATCCTCAGTGATGTCTCAAACACCTTCTCCTTCCACCAACCACCTGGATCCACAATTGTACATGTTGATAACCAGCCAAACTCAGCTGCTGTTCATGATACTGCTATCGCACAATCAGGCTTTGATGGCTCAAACTCAACTACACAATTCTCATCCTGTAGCATAAATTACATTGCCACACCCTCTACAGTACATGATGCTGCATGGTACAGGATTCTGGAGCCACAGACCATGTGTACCTCTGAATTTTCTCAAATCACAGGAAGGCACCAGATAGCAGGCAGTGAACAACTCCAGGTTGGCCATGGTGAGCTTCTCTCTTTCCAATATTGGTTCTGTTGATTTAAATTGTCCATTTAGAACTCTGCACCTTAGGAATGTCTTGTGTGTCCTCACATTATACAAAATCTTCTTAGTGGCTCTAAACTGACGAAAGATAATCCTATCACTGTTGAGTTTTTATGATTCTGTTGTGTGGTTAAGGACAAGCACTCCAAAGTAACCCTTCTCAAAGGATGCTTAAAGTGGATTATACCAACTCAAGCTCCAGTTATTCATTACTATCTTGCAGAAGTTTTGGATCAGTCTGTTCAGTTTCAGCACAAAGTAGCCCAATTTTAAATAAGTCATGTAATAAGCCTTGTAGGCATTCCTTTCCACACAAATGTTGTCTACACATTGATGCCAGAACATGTTTTTAGTAGTTGTAAATCTGCTGTGATGATTTTGTTAATCAAAATTGATGCAATACAATAGACCACTTGTATCCAATACTGTTACTGTACTGATGAGCATCTATAATCAATAAATAAATTCTCTTCAATCATCCCTGTTCAGTCTACTAATGTCGTGTTGTGGCACAACCGATTAGGAAATCCCAATTCTACTATTCTTGCAAAAGTGCTTGATGTTTTGGAAACTACCTTATTCTACAAGAATAATATAACATTGCTCAGCCTGCCAATTTGGTATTCACTCGGACCTTTGGGGCCCTTCCCCTGTACATCTCCCGAAGGCTATAGGTATTACATTCAATTATTGTGACCATAGTAGATTCACCTGGCTTTTTCCTTTAAAAGCCAAATCTGAAACTTTTAGTATTTTAAACAGTTTCATGTCTTAGTTGAAAGCAATTAATACATCTTAAAATGTGTCAAACCGATGGGTGGGGTGAGTATAGGAAGCTAGTCCCTTACCTACAAGAACATGGCATCATTTTTAGACATCCATGCCTCACACTCACCAACAAAATGGTAGGTAGGTGAGAGGAAACATAGGCAAATTGTGGAACAAGGCCTGACTTTGTTAGCTCAAGCTAGTATGCCACTTAAGTTTTGGGGTTTGCTTTTCAAAATGCAGCTTACTCACCAATAGACTACCCACACCAGTGCTGTCCAATATATCTCCTTTCCAAGTTTATTCAAAAATTCTCCAAATTATTCTCACATTAAGTCTTTGGATGTGCTATCTATCCTTCTTCGTCCATACAACAGCCACAAGTTTAACTTCACACACCAAATGTACCTTATTGGCTATAGTTTGCATCATAAGGGATACAAGTGTTGGATATTTCTGGTCGGATTATATTTGTCAAAGTGTTCGTTTGATGAATCTGATTTCCTTTTAACACAATATTTTCTAGTTCAAATTCTGCACCCATTCACAAGCATTGAGTCTGTTTCTAGTTTATTTGTTCCTTCAGTTTGGTCTATACATGGTTCGTCTCTAGGTATCTACTAATCTTGTTTCAGTTTCACCTTTGTCTGCTTGTCCTTCACACCAGAACAGTCATCTCACAGGATGTTGCCTTTTCTAGTTCACTCCTTTATCATCTCCTGTTCTTCTCAATCTCTATACTCAGCCTTCAACATCTTCACAGTTTAGTCCAACCACTAAACTTAATCAGTCCTCTAATTCTCTTAACTCTACTTTATCCACATCACCTATTTTATCCCCATAACTGTAGGATCAGATAAGTCTTATGCAAACTATCCTTCTTACTGTTGAACTGCCTTTAACCAAGCTCCACCTCCTGTCTTGAACACTCATCCCATGGTTACTAGGTCCAAAAACCCAAGCACAATACCATCTCTGTTTTCCCCATCTTCTCTTGACAATAAAGAACCAACTACTGTTATAGAAGCTCTATCACACCTGCCTGGAAAGCTGCCATGCAATCAGAATTTGATGCCTTGTAGCTAACGAAACTTGGGAATTAGTTCCTACTACCTCTGAAATGCATCCTGTAGGCGTAAATGGGTTTTTTTTAAGATAAAGTATAATCCTGATGGTTCCATTCAAAGGTTCAAGGCTAGGCTTGTGGCAAAAGGTTTTCAACAAAATCCAGGAATTGATTATCTAGAAACAATCAGTCCCGTAGTTAAGTCACCCACAATCAGAGTTATTTTGAGCTTAGCAGTGATAAATGGTTGGGAAATTCAGCAGGTGGACATCAACAATGCCTTCCTAAATGGTGAACTTACTGAAAAGGATATATAGACCCAACCTGAAGGCTTTGTAGTTCTCAACATCCTCATCATGTGTGCAAATTAGGTAAGGCTCTTTATGGTCCAAAAGGCTCCTAGAGCTAGTTTGCGAAGTGAAAAAGGCATTTTTAAGTTGGGATTTTGTTCACTCAGTTGCTGATCCAGTCTGTTTGTGTATAGAAAATTGGAAAAGACTATGTATGTGCTGGGTATGTAGACGACATTCTACTGACTGGAAATGACACCCATTTGCTGCATATGAAACCATACAATAACTAAATACTCAGTTTGCTTTAAAGGTCTAGGCTCTCTAAGTATTTTCTTGGTTTTGAGGGTTACTAGAACAGCTTCCATCTTCACATGAATCAAGAAAAATATGTCAAGGATCTCTAACAAAGATAATATGTAGGATTGCAAACCTTGTACCACTCCAATAGACATTGGCACAAAGTTAACTTTAGAAGACAGTGATCTTATGAAAAATGCAGCTCTATATAGAAGTACAATAGGAGCCCTTCAGTACTTGACATTATCCAGGCCTGATTATGCTTACTGTGTTAACAAATTAAGCCAATCCTAAGGCTTCTACACAAAATCATTGGCAAGCTTGTAAGAGATTACTTAGGTATCTTAAAGGCACTTCCACTATGGAATTTCTTACTTAAAAGCCCTAGAATCAACCTAGAATGCTATACCGATGCTGATTGTGCCAGTAGCATTGAGGACAGGGAGGTCCCAAGTGGTTGCTGTGTTTTCTTGGCACTAAACTACTGCAATGGACTTCTAAAAAGCAGGAAAGTTGTGGCCTATCTTCCACTGAAGCTGATATAGAGCACTGCTCAAGGGTCTACTAAATTGGCCTGGTTTTGTAGTTATTTTCTGAACTTGGTTTTCTTTGTCAGAAAAATTCCATTATTGGTGTGAACCAAAGTGCTGGGTCCTTTGCTTCTAACCAGTGTTTCATGGAAGAACTAAACACATGAATGATGCACACTATGTTGAGAACAAGTACCTCTCACAATCTTAAAGTTAATATGTGCCACTGAATATCAAAAAGCAGATATCTTTCAAGGCTCTGCCTGCTCAGGTTTGAAAATCGAGACAGAAACGACAATACAAGCTAACACTCCTTTAGCTTGATTGACTCAACATGGTACTCAGTTGTAATTCTGTGGAGGAAGTGTGTAGTTCTGTAGGGAGAGCTGTGTAGTATCAGTTACAGAGAAACTGGCTGTGGAACTTTGCTTTGCAGTAGAATTATGTGAAGTTGTAGTTTCTAAAGTGGAGTTATAGTGTTGGTGTTATTGAGTAGAGAAATGTAAGTTGAAGTGAGTCAAAACTGTGAAGTTGCAAGTTTTGCAGAATATAGTTTTATTGCTGTGTAGTTGTAGGTTACAGAGAAACTGGTTGTGAATTTTGCAGTAGAATTATTGTGAAGTTGTAGTTTCGCATGGAGTTATTTTGTTGGTTGTTATTGAGTAGAGAAACTGTGAAGTTGAAGTGTGGAGTCTCAAATGTGAATTGTAAGTTTTGCCAGAAATAGTTATTGCTGTGTAGTTGTAGGTTACAGAGAAACTGGTTGTGGAATTTTGCAGTAGAATTTATTATGAAGTTGTAGTTTCTGCAGTGGAGATTTGTTGGTAGCTATTGAGGAGAGAAATTGTGAAGTTGAAGGTGGAGTTAAAACTGTGAAGTTTTAAGTTTTGCAGAATTAGTTTTATGCGTGTGGAGTTGTAGGTTTAGAGAAACTGGTGTGAATTTTGTGTAGAATTTATTGTGAAGTGTATTTTTGTAGGGAGTATTTTGTTTGTAGTTATTGAGTAGATAAACTGTGAAGTTGTAAGTGAAGTGTGGAGTCAAAACTGAGAAACGTGAATTGTAAGTATTTGCAATGAATATTGTGAGTTATTGCCCGTATCTGCCTAATGTATGGAGAGCTTATGTTGAGAACTGGGTTGTGCAAAAAGAATTATGGAATATTGTGAAAGTTCTCAGAATTGTGATTGAGCAGCAATGCAGTAATCGAATGAAGTTGTTATTTGCTAATCATTTACACTGCAGTCTTGGTTATATGCTTCCAAAATCGTTTGTTCTGAGTTATGCAAAGCAATTATGGAATGATTTACAAGTGGATGTTAGAATGTGAAAGAAATAGCAGATCAGGGAGTTTGATTACAGGTGGATGTTAGAATGTGAAGAAATAGCAGACTAGAGATGTCAAGGAAGTTGATTACGGCAGGTGTGAATATAGAAACAAAACAATGTTACTAAAGTTGACAATATTGTTAACCTATATTTGTTACAGTGTGGGTACAGGTACATTCAGTTGGTTTGTGGGCTTTTATGGTAACAAATTTGTATGGCTTTCAGGTTGTAATAGTTGGGCTTTTAGTTGTAACAAATTGTATGGCTTTTAGTTGTAATAGTTGTATATAAAAGTGGAACAGTAGACTTAAAAAGAATAAGAAGAAAAACAATAAAAGTATTCAGTTACGTTTCCTCTCAAAATTTACTTACTCTTTCTCTCATTTTTTTAATCATTTTCAACTACTGTCTCAATACATATACACATTCCAAATTAATCAACACTTCTCACCATCTCTTTATCACAAATATCAAATCAGTAACTCAAAAACATGTCATCAACAAGAAAATAAATCTTTAGGTTTTTTTAATTTATTTAATCATAATATTTCTTGTAAAAGATCATAAATACCCTTTAACGTAAACTTTAATGCCTTGATCCAAAAAATGGAGGTGATGTATGTGTTTCCAAAACCAGGGGTAAAATATATTTCAGCCTAAAAGGTATCCATATCATACCTACATCTGCATGAGTCTTGCAAGAAGAAAGTAATTTAGGAGAAGTTAATTGTGTTAAATATATATACATGTAGCACTTACTAGCATATAAGAGTAGAGATTGTTTGTTGCTTTTGGTCATTAACTTCTGGTATTCTATGTTTACTAATTGCGTAGTGTCCATACTAGTTATCACAAAAATAAACAAAACAAAAAAGTTAAATTAGTTCGAGATTATAAAACTTGTAAGTTTTGGACTTTGAAAATGGGATTGGTTGACTGACATGTTGTTTATTTCTTACCAACATAAATAAGAACTCTCTACTAGACTTGGGCATTGGACAAGGCCCAAAAAACGTCCTAGAGGCTTGGTCCCAAACTCGAACCAGACCCATAAGAGGGACCGATCCCTGGATATCCCCTGGTCCGGAGCTCAAACCCATTTTCCTTTCTTCAAAAGCCCCTAAACAATATCAAAACCTTCCAATAAATTTAAAATTGACAAAATGTTTAAGGATAAATTGATATTTTACAAAATTAAAAAAATACTAATATATTAATTATTAGTAAATTTACAAAATTAAATATGGGATGTTAAATTTAAAACACCCCATTATATATGTATATTTTTGTAAAGCACCCATGAGGTTGTTCGCCAGGTGGCACGTTTTGTAACTTGTAGACTTGTCCATTTTGACAAAAGGATTTGTGGTTGTTATGTGGTTGAATTTTATTGGTGATGTGTTGTAGAAGATATTAATTGTGACATTGGTATTCCAATCCAAAGTTAAACATTGGTTTCGGGCTGCTCTCTCTTGCCACGTTGCATGTGTGGTTTAATGAGATATTCTTAACTCTAAGATTCATGAATACGTGTGCTGGTTGTTCTCCATGAATACCCATACGGATTGTTCACCATGTGGCACATTTTGGAAGATCTAGAATTGCTCAATTTTGACACATTGGACAGTCAAATTGCTTTGTCTTGACACGCTGGGTTGGTATTTATTGTGTCATCTATAATTAATATTTAATAATAATAATAATAATAATAATAATACAGGTGCATTGCATTGGCATTCCAAAGATGTGAATTAATAACAAGTATACAAGTATATTGGATTGCTATTACTTATTGCATTGTATTGTATTGACATTGGAAAACTGTCTTCATATTTAATTGCATTGGTATTCGGAAGGTCTAAATAAGCGGTTATAAAAGGGGCGCATGTTTAGTTGTGGATCATCGCAATTTGTTAATTGGTGACAACAATACGCCTGGTCTTTTGTTAATTATTTATAGGTCATGTTAGTTTGTGTCAATAATATGTATGTTCTTTATGTTTTTTTTTATTATTTATGTTTTTGTTGTTGTTTACAGGTCAAAGATCATGAATCAGCACGGAATAAAGGCATGATGTATGATTGACACTATCTAATGAGTTGTTATTTTGATTCGTGCTTCTGAACTGTAAGTGTATCTTCCGAACGGTCAATCTGTTCCTCGATAATTTTAATATGAAGATTAATTAACTTTTATTGTTGTCGTTTCTAGGTACCAGTTTTTATACGAATGGATAATTGTTCGTTAATGATGTTGACATGAAGATCGATTATGTTTTATTGTTTTTGTTTCAAGCAAATGAGGATATGCATTTGTTATTTCGTTTGTAGAGTCATTTTTACGTTGAGTCAATTTTGCCGATCAACTAGCATGAGATGTTAATTTTTTGATTCTGTTGATTTTGTTTTCAGGTTACAGGGAAAAAAGTTGACGTGTTCATACAATGGTCGGCATGTTCTGTATCAAGTTGTGCTTAGTAAGTCTTCGGTGAGGTTATTGATTTGGTATGTCTGTGGTTGCAGCTGAACTGTGTGAAGTACATGAAATAACATGAATCGATCGACTTACAGTTTCGGCTGAACAATGAGTATTTGTTGTCGGTATATTGGTGTGCTATCATAGGCACTCAGAATTAAAATCCTAAAAATAAACGTAGTAGTGTGAGTAGGGATCGTTCCCATAGAGAGTGTCTAGCTGAATTTAATGTTATGTGAACCAGTACGAGGGGATTTTGCGTTAAACAGAAAAAATTTCAGGAAAACACCAATTCAAATTAATCAATCAATCAAAATAACAAACCTTGGTCTAAGTCAACATCCACCATCGGAATCTTACAACTGATGATCGATACAAAAATAAATCAATTCATACCCTGAATATTCACCATTAGAACTATTTTCCTATCTCTCCTTAGTTATAATTAATTAAGAAACAAGCGATCTAATTAACCTTTCTACGAAACAACCCTAGACAAGCACTAAAAATTTAATCTAGTGGCAGCCTTAAGACCTAGAGATATCGATGAAGCTAAACAACACAACTCAAGCGGTTGCATTTAATTTAGTCAAATGTTCTTCTTAAGACTTAATAATTCCTGACACAACAAATTCTTAAACCCTAATTGCTTCACAAGTTAGAGGGATCAAATAATTACGGATTTGATATCTAACTTAGCAGTAGATTGCAACAAATAATAAACTAGTAGGCCTCCTAGTAATTTCATTTTCTCAACTACTGTCTCAATTCATTAACACATTCCAAATTAATCAAACTCATTCTCACCATCTCCTTTATCACAAATATCAAATTAGTAACTCAAAAACAATGTCAACTCAACAAGAACAAATAAATCTTTAGGTTTTTTAATTTTATTTTAATCATATATATTTCTTGTAAAATGACATAAATACCCTTTAACAGTAAACTTTAATGCCTTGATCCAAAAAAATGGAGGTGATGTTATGTGTTTCCAAAACCAGGGGTAAAATATATTTCAGCCTAAAAGGTATCCATATCATACCTACATCTGCATGTAGTCTTGCAAGAAGAAAGTAATTTAGGAGAAGTTAATTGTGTTAAATATATATACATGTAGCACTTACTAGCATATAAGAGTAGAGATTGTTTGTTTTTGCTTTTGGGTCATTAACTTTTGGGTATTCTATGTTTACTAATTGCGTACGTGTCTCAATACGTATATGTATATTAAACTAATAAATAAAACAAAACAAAAACAAAGTTAAATTAGTTCGAGATTATAAAACTTATAAGTTTTGGACTTTGAAAATGGGATTGGTTGACTGACATGTTTCGTTTATTTCTTACCAACATAAATAAGAACTCTCTACTAGACTTGGGCATTCGGAACAAGGCCCAAAAAACCAGTCCTAGGAGGCTTGGTCCCAAACCCGAACCAGACCCATAAAAGAGGGACCGATCCCTGGATCATCCCTCCTCTGGTCCCCGGCCTAGGCTCAAACCCATTTTCCTTTCTTCCAAAAGCCCCCTAAACAATATCCAAAAACCTTCCAATAAATTTTAAAATTGACAAAAATGTTTAAGGATAAATTGATATTTTACAAAATTAAAAAAAATACTAATAATTATTAATTATTAGTAAATTTACAAAATTAAATATGGGGTGGTTAAATTTAAAACACCCCATATATATATGTGTGTGTGTGTGTGTGTGTGTGTAAAGCACCCATGTAGGTTGTTCGCCAGGTGGCACGTTTTGTAACTTGTAGACTTGTCCCATTTTGACACATAGGATTTGTGGTTGTTATGTGGTTGAATTTTATTGGTGATGTTGTAGAAGATATTAATTGCTGAATTGGTATTCCAAATCCAAAGTTAAAATTGGTTTCGGGCTGCTCTCTCTTGCCACGTTGCATGTGTGGTTTAATGAGATATTCTTAACTCTAAGATTCATGAATACGTGTGCTGGTTGTTCTCCATGAATACCCATACGGATTGTTCACCATGTGGCACATTTTGGAAGATCTAGAATTGCTCAATTTTGACACATTGGACAGTCAAATTGCTTTGTCTTGACACGCTGGGTTGGTATTTATTGTGTCATCTATAATTAATATTTAATAATAATAATAATAATAATAATAATACAGGTGCATTGCATTGGCATTCCAAAGATGTGAATTAATAACAAGCATACAAGTATATTGGATTGCTATTACTTATTGCATTGTATTGTATTGACATTGGAAAACTGTCTTTATATTTAATTGCATTGGTATTCGGAAGGTCTAAATAAGCGGTTATAAAAGGGGTGCATGTTCAGTTGTGGATCATCGCAATTTGTTAATTGGTGACAACAATACGCCTGGTGTTTTGTTAATTATTTATAGGTCATGTTAGTTTGTGTCAATAATATGTATGTTATTTATGTTTTTTTTATTATTTATGTTTTTGTTGTTGTTTACAGGTCAAAGATCATGAATCAGCACGGAATAAAGGCATGATGTATGATTGACACTGTCTAATGAGTTGTTATTTTGATTCATGATTCTAAACTGTAAGTATATCTTCCGAACGGTCAATCTGTTCCTTGATAATTTTAATATGAAGATTAATTAACTTTTATTGTTGTCGTTTCTAGGTACCAGTTTTTATACGAATGGATAACTGTTCGTTAATGATGTTGACATGAAGATCGATTACGTTTTATTGTGTTTATTTCAAGCAAATGAGGATATGCATTTTTTATTTCGTTCGTAGAGTCATTTTTACGTTGAGTCAATTTTGTCGATCAACTAGCATGAGATGTTAATTTTTTGATTCTGTTGATTTTGTTTTCAGGTTACAAGGGAAAAATTTGACGTGTTCATACAACGGTCAGCGTGTTTTGTATCAAGTTGTGCTTAGTAAGTCTTCGGTGAGGTTATTGATTTGGTATGTCTGTGGTTGCAGCTGAACTGTGTGAAGTACATGAAATAACATGAATCGATCGACTTACAGTTTTGGCTGAACAATGAGTATTTGTTGTCGGTATATTGGCGTGCTATCATAGGCACCCAGAATTAA